>NW_011499899.1:1133774-1143094 GCF_000495115.2 Populus euphratica | reverse complement strand
AATATTAAAAAAATAAAATTGATAAAAATAATTTAAAAAAAACACAAAAAACAAAAAGAATAAAAAAAAGAAGACAATCTTGAAGAAAAAAAGAGAAAAAAATATAAAACCTAAAAAAATAAAAACGAAAAAAACATGGGAAAAAATATGTAAAAACAAAAAAATATAAAAAAAATTACAGTATTTTTTCCATGTATTTTAGAGTATTATTTATTATTTTCAACATATACCCCTCTGGTATTACTTTTATATGATATGACATATAGAGAGTCATAATATAACGTCCTTAGTAGCCTCAAATCAATAAATCATTGCAAATAATTGAGATACTCTAAGAAGTTAAGAACACTTCAATAAACATTTATAATCTGGCAGTTTTTAGTTTTTTAACGCTTAATTAATTAATAAATTATTTTTTTAGCAGGCTGATTAAAATTGATAGAATTATCATGGTAAAAATAAAAATAAAAATTATTACATAGTTTTATAGTAATTATAAACTTTAATTAACATTACCAAAAAAATTAATAAATATAAACATACATACCAACATAATATTTTTATCAGTAAATTAAGTAAATTTTTCTCGCTAAATATGCCTGCGTCATATCATAATTTTTGTTTTATATCCTTTAAACACAGTCTTTAGCATCTTATATCCTTTCTTTATAATTCCATGTTTTAGCCTATATCACATACCTTTTAAAACTTTTTATAATAAAAAAATAAAATAAAAATTAGCCTGTTTATACTAAAAAGTTTTAGTCTCGTAAAAAAAAGAATAAAAAATATTTTCAAATAAAAATTTGACCTATTTGTGTATTATGTATCATCATTTATCATATCAAATTACTGGCTTCCAAATAACAGGAGACAAGAAAGAAATAAAATCAAGATTCTTCAAGGCAAGACTACCCATTCAAGCCCCCACGTTCTTTAAAATACTCCTTGTATTTTCAGAATTCATTCAAGCTTTTTGCTCTTTAAAAATCTCTATGGATGAAAATCACAATAATATTCAGGAAATAATTGATGGGGAAGTTCATCTTCGGAAATTCTTGTGTGCTCTTTGATTTTGTATCAATTTTCAAAGAAGAGTTGTCATGGGATTTGATGGAAGAGAAGCTGCCATTTGGTGCAGGTCTCGTAGGAGCTCATTGAATAAACTAATCAATTTTCAACAACACTTAGTCTTATCATTAGTTGGAGATCCAACTATATTATTTATCCCCGTCCCTTCCCCTCGTTGATCAATATCACCGGAAACAACCATGGAATTCCCTCACGGCTACTACCCTCGAACTCATCACCACCGAAGAAATGATGATGATGAAGAGAGAAGAGAACATTACCCCCCACCACCACCATCCTTCGACCAAACACCACCACCCCTATTCTACAGAGAGAATGAATTTGCACCACCACCACGACCCTAATCACACTATTATGAAGAACCTCCACAACCACTAAGACCATATTTTAATGAAACTAACTATTCACCTCCTCCACCACCAACCTCAATTCAAGAAACTCAGGTCTTTCACACATCTCATCATCATGGAGTTGACCCTTCTCTTGATTATCCACCTCCACCAACACAAGTGACTCGTGTTTCTCATGAACAAACTGAAACCCATCATTCTTTTAGGCCTCACATGCCATCTTTCAATCACCAGCACACTCATCAGTCTGGCTCTGCTTCTGGGCTTGACCTTTATAATAAACCCAGCTTTAAGGTTTACAGCAAAGCTCAGCCTGAGTTTCACCTCACAATTAGGGGTGGGAAAGTGATTCTTGCTCCATCAAATCCTTCTGATGAGTTCCAAGTATGGAAAACTCAAAGCTTCTTTCAATTATGATCTCAAACTCAATTTGACTTTAAATTTTTTTAACTTTCTTTTGCACCCTTTTGTTTTCAAATTTTCTAAGGGGTTTTTTTCCTCTCATTTCTTTTTCTTAAAGTTTACATCATTTTAATCTGGGTTGTCTTTTTATGTGGGTTTTTGTTTTGGTTGGTTAGGTTGCAATTGTCATGAACATTTATTTGATCTGATCATTGTTTTGTAATTCAGATTCCATAAGCAAAAAAGATAACAGTTTTCGTCCATGTCCTTGGTTATTTTCTTAATGTTTTCAATCATATGATCCATATGTTGACCTATCATTTTCTGATTAATTGATTGGTTGCTTGTTTGGGATTACGGTAAAATTTGTTTTTTTTTTTAATATATGAAACCATAATCTCAAACACCCTTAATATTATTTATTGCTGTAGTGTTTTTTTTTTTCCTGGAGTTTTACATCTTTGTAGCTGTTTGCTTGATTTAGCTTGGTTGTTGTTGTAGAACTGGTATAAAGATGAAAAGTACAGCACAAGAGTGAAGGATTCAGAGGGATGTCCTGCCTTCGCTTTGGTTAATAAGGCCACTGGTCAGGCTATGAAACATTCCATTGGAGAGGCACACCCTGTAAGAAATTCTCTGAGATCATGAACTTGTTGAAAGTTTATTCTTCTATGTTTTGCACGCAACATTTCATTTTTCATTTATCATGGACTTGACGTTCGCCTGTGGAAAACTTGAACTTTACAAGTTCAAGTTTTCCTTAGCATATATATAAATATATGCTTGTTTCATATTTAGTCAAGATAGCTATATTTAGGTGCTAAAAACATACTTTTTATTTTCATAAAAAATATCTAAAATTTATATATATATATATATATATGTATGTATTTCTTTTATATTGTCAAAAAATCAACTCAACTCAATAGTTTAAAAATATCTTATTAAGTGAAAGTTTTTTGGACTTGAAACTTGTACATACTCACATTATCTTATACTTAATTTTTATCAAATAAATGAGAATAGTAAGACTCGAATTCATAACTATTTGGTTATCAAAATTTTAATACTATATTAAAGCATCAATTTAATCCAATAATTTAAGCTCTTAGGTGAAGTATCAAGATATTATTTATATTATTCTTTAACACATATTGAGTCAAAATAGCTATACAATAGTTAGGTGGCCAACCCTACACCACAAACATACCTTTTATTTTCATAAAAAATATTAAAAAAAATCTAAAACTTAAGAGTGATTGTGGAAAACTTGAACTTTACAGGTTCAAGTTTTCATTCGACATATTCTAATTTGAGCATATATCTATAAATATATTCCCTTTATATTGAGTCAAAATTGTTGTACACTAGTTAGGTGGTCAACCCTATACCACATGCATACCTTTTATTTTCATAAAAAATATCAAAAACATTTAAGATCCATGAGTATTGGGTCGCGACAACACCGGACCCAAAAGCATTTAGATCCAATAATAATATTATTGATAATATTTAACCTGTTTGTCCAAATTTTTATATTTTTTAATTTTTTAAAAAATTATGATTTTTCTTTAATAATAATAATAGTTTTTTTAAAAAATTATTAATAATGATGATGAAATTTTTTAATCTTTAAAACAAATTATGATTTTTCTTTGATAATAATAATAGTTTTTTTATTTATTAATGATGATGAATCTTACCCTTCAAATGAAATGTATTTTTTTTCAATATTAATAATATTTTTTCTAGATTTAATAATTATTATATTAATAATTTTAATTATAATAAAAATAGTGGTATTTATAATATAAATAATAGTATTTTTAATTATTATTATTATTATTATATTTAGAAATCTAAGACCCTAGAACCTTGGGTTCTAAAATTGAACCCAAGAGAATTATATTTTACGCAAACCTATTAGCCATGAGTCTGGATGATAGACCCAAGAACCCAGGGTTCTAAAGTCGAACCCAAGAGAATTGGGTCCTGCGCAAACATATTAGTTGTGAGTCCAAATGATAGACCCAAAAACCTTGAGTCCTAACGTCGGACTTAAGAGAATTAAGTTTTGATATTGGAGTCATTAGTCGTGGATTCGAACGTTGGACTCAAGAGCCCTAGGTTCAAACAGTAGATCCATTAGCCTTGAGTTTTAACCCTAGACCTAAGAGTCTTAAATCCTCATGCGACCCTACAGCCTTGGGTCTGCATTCCAGATCCATTAGCCTGAAAGCCTCGACGTCGGACTCATTAACCTTGGGTTTGGAAACCTAACCCATATGTTTTGGGTTATGACAGATCTAAGTCAATAGCAAAAACAACAAAAATAATAATAGTAATAATAATTGATTTTACTGTTCAAATTAATTCTATGTTTTTTTTATAGTAATAATATTTATTTCAAATTTAATAATATTAATGAACATAATAATATTTATAATATTATTAAACTCATCTTATCTAAGTTCTTATAGTTTTTAATCCTTTCAAATCAAATTTATAATTTTTCTTCAATAGCAATAATATTTTTTTCAAATTTAATAATAATAATAATAATTCTTATTAATTTTACCTTTCAAATCAAATATATAGTTTTACTTTGATAGTAATAATATTTTATTTTAAATTTAATAATAATAATAATTTATAATATTATCCTTCAAATTAAATTTATGGTTGTTTTTTAATATTAATAATATTTTTTTAAATTTAATAATTATTATATTAATAATATTAACTATAATAAAAATAATAATACTATAAGTCACAGGCACGCGGGTCTGCAATCCTGGTTGCGTGGGCTTGTAACCCCCAGGGGACTTTGCAAATCCTAGGCACGGGTCAGTAAACTTTAGGCACGCGGTCTATCCTCAACAAATGGTTCTGCAAACCCCCAAGCACTTGGGTCTGTGTGCCTAAAGTGTGCAGACCTGTGCGCTTGGGTCTATTTCCAGGCACACGATTCTGGCCCTAATGCCAAGTGTTTATAGCTCCTATCAAAATCAAAACGGCCATTTTCTTCTTAACCATTTCTTCAATAATCCTAAATGTATTCCAATAAAAAAGTAACCCCCTTGTAATTTTTCCAACTCTATGTAGCAAGGACAGCTTTACCATTATATATTTCCATCCATAATGTTTTATGTTTAAATAAATAATAATAGTGATATTAAGCCCTTTTAATATATTGTATAATTTTAAAAAAGAAGAGTGTTCTATTGCATGCTTGAGACAACATCGTAAAAGTGGCTTTCCAAGTTTATCAAGGCAATTCGGGACTTAAATGTTTTTCATAAAAAGAGTTACTTGTAATGATTTATTACAATTATCCAAAACTGTCTTCTTTATAAACCAAGAGGTTGATGATTTTCTTTGCTTATAAAAGTCTTGGCATTGCCTTTAAGACAGTAACTGGATATGGTATTCCAAGCGACAGTTTCAGTCAACTTCAGTTGTGATGTCATATACATTGCTTGCCACTGTTGTTCTTGACCATATAAATGATCCGATTTGTTATATCCTCTTTAAGGTCCAGATGCCTGTTTTGGGGATATGTATCGCTAAAGGAAGACGTGGCAAAGATTGGATTGAACATCAGAGTAGAATATCTTCATATATTTGTCCTGCAGATAATTCAAAACATGTGGAACATGATTTTTTTTATGCCGCAAACCTTCAAACACCCCCCCCCCAACCCACCCAATTCACTACCGAGATGCCCTTTTCTTTTTCTTGAGAAAAAACCTGCATGCTTCCTCACATTTCACAGCTGGAACAAACTATTGTGGGGGCTGTGGGTGTAAACACAGAATTGATACCAAT
Organism: Populus euphratica; assembly: GCF_000495115.2. Lineage (NCBI taxonomy): Eukaryota > Viridiplantae > Streptophyta > Magnoliopsida > Malpighiales > Salicaceae > Populus > Populus euphratica. Next base: position 1,137,422 of record NW_011499899.1, on the reverse strand, counting down.
GAGTAGGCCACAAATCTAGAACTGGTTGCAAACTAGTGCCAATGGCTTTGTTGCTTCTCTCCTTAATCCACCCAGATATCATTTAAGGCTTCCAATAGGCAACTCTTATCGTGTATCACTTGATTGTTGCATGCAAGCAGTCAACTTGCAGGCATGCATACAGGTGTACCATGGTACCATAAAGAAAATGTTAAGCGCAATACCATTGCAATTTTTCAAACCAGCTTGACCTTGATTTGTTCTCTTGTATTTTGACAAAACCTTCTCCTTTTAGAGTTTTCATGTAAGATTGTTGCTGGAATAAATTATAATTTGACCTCAAAATAGTTATTAAGGGTGTAATGCTGTGTAGCGGTACCAAATGGTATACCTTAAGAAATGTTGTTGTCCCAAAAAAAAATATTTCTGCAGGTGCAGCTGATTCCGTACAATCCAGATGTTCTTGATGAGTCTATCCTATGGACTGAAAGCAAGGACTTGGGTGATGGTTTCAGAGCAGTAAGGATGGTTAACAATACCCGTCTTAATTTAGATGCTTTTCACGGTGATAAGAAATCTGGTGGTGTCCATGATGGCACCTCTATTGTTCTCTGGAAATGGAACGAAGGAGATAACCAACGATGGAAGATCATCGCAACTCGGTACTGTAAGTTTCTAAACAAACAAAACACAAGGTTCTAAAATTCCTATCTAAGTTTTACCATCTCTTTGCTTTTTGTCAAGCAAAACATCATAAAAAAGCGCAAATCCAAGAATTTCGTTTGATGAAAAAGAAGTCCAGGATTAATATAAGAAATCCTAAATGCCTTTATACTTGTACTGATGTTCTTTCTTTTGATCATTGTAAATGCAGGAAACATGCGTGATGGTGTTGCCATTTGTTGAAGCTACATTGTATCTGCGAAACCATGAATAATTCTCAGGAGAAATTGTTTTTTGTTCCTTTTGAGAACGTTTTGTGTTGCATGCTCCTTGGTGTGAGAAACTTGTGTGTCAAACTCTTAGACCTATGTTTAGCCTTCATTATCCATAATCAATTTGAAACATACTTTGCAGAATTTGAACTGATGAACCTTCTGCCTAGAATGTTTTACATGTTCTTGGTGTTGTATACTCTTTTGTAGTTCCCTCGACGTGTTTTGCACATTCATCTCTCTGTAAGATCAAGGTGGCATATAAAGACGATCAGGTCCTCTAAATTTCATTATTGAAGGATCTGTGTCTTTCATTTCACATATCACAATTACTCAGTACTTCTAGGATAAACATTCATATGCTGTCTAGACTTGTGGAGGTGCTGGGGAGAAATAGACCGACAGAGATGTGGGCAAAACCAATACTCGATAACTTTTAGCGTCACAACTTTGAAGAACTTAGTTGAATACACAAAAAAAAAATTGATCATAGCCTGGGGATTAAGGGGTCGCAATTAGAGTTGCTAATTCTGACCAACTTGGTATATGGGCATCTAATGACTTTTCTGACACTGGAGTGAGAAGTAGCATTAAAGATCCTACACACGAGAGTTCACAAGAACATGTTCCTCGATCAACACTTGAGATTAAATCGAATATCATTGTCTGAAATTAAATATCGATTATCCTTCACTGGATGAAGTTGAGGTTCTAGATGAAAAATGACTTGTCTTCTGTGAAGCTCAAGTTTTAGCAGCATTTCTATGAGCACAAGTGTTTATTACAGTTGGATTTAAATGTTATCTCAAGAATGAAAATGATGCAAAGAGATGCTAAACAGAGTAATGATTCAAGAATGACGTGATTTATCTAATCCTTAAATGTGGTTGACAAAGCGAGATTATGCAAACCTGCCATGCTAATCACCATGTTTAGCATTTCTCTATTACTGTTTGAAGGTTCACCGTCAAGATTTCTCAAGAAAAGAGAAGTTAAAAACCATCATGAGGCTGTTGGCATTGAGAAAATCACATCTGGATGTTCAGGCAATCTAACAGCATTTTAATGGGCTTATAAATTCAGGCCTAGCTTAAATCCATCTCATTTAGTTTTTTATTTAGTTATAAATTCAGGCCTAGCTTAAATCCATCTTATTTAGTTTTTTATGAGTATAATTCTGGTTGTTTTTTATTTAGTAATACATTAAAAAAATTTATTTTTAAAAATTTATTTTTTATATTAGCGTATGAAAATAATTTAAAAATATTAAAAATATATTAATTTAAAATAAAAAAAATTAAATATTTTTAAAATGTTTTTAAAACATAAAAATAAACAAAATAGTTAGAAATATCAGTTATAACTTAGGATTAACAGTTACAGTGGCTTCCACGTAAATGGATAGCATTTCAGAATATAAAAAACCTTATCCGTCGTTACCCCACCAGTTCATTTTCATTTTTTTCTTTTTTTAATTTTGTGGCCTTAATTCTATATGATTGTAGTAGAAAGGCAAGATTCAAAGTGGAAGACCCAAAAAGTATAACATGATTATAGTAGAAAGGCAAGATTTAAAGTGGAAGAAGCAAAAGGTAGAGAAAATAAGTCATCTTCAATTTTATAAAATATTTATTTGAGTCAAACATTTTATTTTATTCATTTTTCAGTCTTTGAAGTTAAAAAAATAAAACATCTTTTTAAAATACAAAGAAGTTATCCGTTGCCTAATAAAAAATAACAATCTTCGTTTCAATAAATTACTATTTTTAAAATTAAATTTAAAAAGGTTGATTTTTTTTTCTAAACATGATAAAAATAATAGATCAGAAGATATTTTATTTAGCAAGTCTTTGTGATAATAAATTATAAATTTAGATTAATTATTTTTCAATTATAATCTTGTTATAATAAACAAATATATTTACACATTATCCTAATATATTTACAAACTTTAATACACAAGGATAAATGCAATTTTTTTAATTGAAAACAAATTCAATGCCTAGAGCAAAAGGGGTTAAAGGAAGAAAAACCATTCACATTAAAATACTTGAAAGGGGGCACAACATTTTTGCTTCTCTTTTAGATCTCTATAAAGAATTCAAAACCAACGGTCCTAGTTGCAAGATATTCAACATAATAAATTAAAATGATAAGCTTTAAGTTGTTAGTAGATTGATGGCTTGTACTATATCTTTAACCTAACTAAGATGTTTTACAATGTAAGAAAATATATTCAGAAAAGCAAGAAAAATCCAAGACATTATTTGAGTTTCAATAAGTTTTGTTAATTTAATAATATAATTAAAAATGAAAAATATAATAAAAATAATAAAAAAATTAAGTTAAATAAAAAAATTAACAATAATCAAATCAAGAAATTAATGTTTTTCAATATTATAAAAAATATCATCTTAATATTTTTAAAACGTTTTTTTGATATTATTTGATAATGAAACAAAAATTAAATAAAAACATGGTAAACCTATAGAAAGTGTAAAAAAAAAAACCCAACACTTAATCCTTATCAAATCAAATATTGATGAAAAATAAATTAAAAAAAATAAATTAAAAATTAATAACAAACTATCAAATCAAATCTTAAATAATACTGATATAGATGAATAAAATAAAAATAAAAATTGAGAGTAAAAAAAATAAACATAAATTTCCACCATATCAAGAAAATCAATCTTTGATGTTGGTAAAAAAAAAAAAAAGAGAGACTAACCCT
>NW_011499899.1:1131305-1133483 GCF_000495115.2 Populus euphratica | reverse complement strand
AGATTAACCTTAATATATATATATATATATATATATTCTATGGTATTACTATGAGATTAACCTTAATATATATATATATATATATAAATAAAATACCTTCAATGGATACACACAAAACTACTTGAAAATTTGTACAATGTTCTTATAATATGCGTAGAAGGGGCCTAGAAAAGTCCACTGAAGTCTGCCAAACCGAAAAGAAAAAGTCCAGTATGTTGACTTTTCAATTAATCTAAGCCTCACTTAAGAATTAAGATTAGCTACTAATTATAATTAATTAGATTATAAAATATAATATTTTCTCAAGGTTTGAGTGGCCTTGAAAAGTCCACTGAGGTCCACGTGGGTTGTTTCTTACCATTTGTCTCGATAGAAGCCAACTGTCTCAGCCCGCGAAACAATGTAGCATTGTAGTGCTGCTGATGCCTTTACAGTACTATGTTGTAGAAGGATGGCTTTTTACCGTAAAAATTATACAATTGAAATTTTTGTTATAATTTCTTTACTGTAGCGTAATTCTTAGTTTTTTAAAAAAAATTATAAAGTAAGTTTTTATATTTTTTTTATATTTGATATTTTTTATCATTTTACACTTGAATTATTTATTATTATTTTTTCTTTTTTATAATTTTTTTTATCTTCTCCATTTTTTTCTTTATATTTTTTTTAAGAATTGATTTTTTTATTTGAATATATATTGTATGTTCTATTTATAATATTTTTTTAATCTTCATTCTTTTATGATTTTTTTATTTTTTTCTTTTTCTTTTCTTCACACTCTCTATTTTAAAAATTATTATATAAAGACTAAAAAAATTATATTTTTATGTATCAATCAATATAGTTCTATTTTTCTACTAGGTCAAACATGAGCTTGAGATTTTTCTTACTTTTATTAATATATATATTTTTTATTATATTTTATTATACATAAATATCAATTTTTTAATTTATAGTTATATTTTTTATTTACTTTAAAAAAATATTAATAACAACTACGTATTAATTCATTTATGTTATAAAACATTTATTCCACATGCATTTAGGTGCATGCATTTAGGTGAGTTAAATTAACATGTTAACATTTTTATTTTGAATTTTTTGATATGGATAGTTTTTAATTTATTTAATTAAATTCATGTGTATGATTGTTTTATTTATAATTAGGATTTTTGTTGTAAAAATACACATTTAAAAAACTATTATATTTATTTATTTATTATAAAAAAAATATTATCTGACCGGTAATAAAGTGCAAGTTAATTTACTAGTATATACTCAAAGAGAACGCAATTTTACTATAAAAATAATACAATTAAAACTTTCTCTAATTTCTTTATAACCTATATTCTTTTTTTTTCTAATCTTTATTTTTTTGTAATATTTTTTTTAGTTTTTCCATGTCTTCTTTACTTTTTTTTCAAAAAAATTATGTTTTATTCTTTATACCTTAAATACTTATCACTTTACACTTGGTCTATTTATACTATTTTTTTTTTATCTTCATGTTTTGTAATATGTTTTCCTTTACACCTTTTGTTTTGAAAAATTATTATATAAAGACTAAAGAAATGGTGTTATAATATAATAATTACAACATTATTTCATTTTTCTATTACACTAAAAATAATTTTGAATTTAACTTTGGTTTAATATGAGAATATATTTTGACTAAAAATTATAATATTTTTTACTCACTACAAAAAAAATATTAATAATACATACATATTAATTCATTTGCATTAGAATTTTTTTTCCAACATATAGCTAGGCGAGTTGAATAAACATATTAACATTTTTATTTTATTTTTTGTATATATTGGCACATATGGTTCTTTATTTATTTAATTAAATGCATCCATAAACTTTTTTGATTTATAATTCAGATTTTTATTATAAAAAACACATTTGAAAAGTTTGCATATTTGATTTTCAAAATGTATTATTCGACTTGCAGTTAAGCGAGGTGAATAAACATTTTAATATTTTTTTTATATTTATTGGCATAAATGATTCTTAATTTATGTAATTAAATGCATGCATAAGTTTTTTATTTATAATTTATATTTTTATTGTTAAAAAAACTTATTTGAATTTTTCAAAAAATATTGTTCGACCAACGACAAAGCACATATCAAATAACTAATAATATGCTAAAACTCCTTGGCATTTCATTAT
>NW_011499899.1:1083424-1130667 GCF_000495115.2 Populus euphratica | reverse complement strand
ATTTTTCATGTTATAAAAAATAATTAGATATGTAACAAAGCGCAAAAATTGACATACTAATGGCTAATTAGAATATGTGTATGTAAGTTCATTAATGGTCTCTGCAAATAAATGGTTTTGTTAAATATTAATTATTTCTTTTAAAAAAATAAAAATAAATCTAGCGAAGCTTGTAGCTGGTTTCAACAGTTATCGAAGGTCCACATCTATATAGGTAAGATCGATGTACTCTTTATATATATATATATATGTAAAACAAAACCTTCCATATGAGAAAGTTACGGTATTGTAAATTATATGGGACAATATATCTAATGAAGGATATGTTTGACTTTATTGTATATATAAATAAAGCATTTGTTTTAATTGATTATAATTGAGGAATAGAAAGAAATGTTTCTTTCACATGCTTTTTTTAGCTAACATATTTTATTATTATTATATTTTAAAAAAAAGCAAGGTCTTTACCATATACTTTAAAATAAATAAATACTTAACTTACAAACACAATAGAAAGTAACGTGGCCAAAATCATAAAAATCTATGAAGCCAAACGGAGCCTTTATCATGAGTCTCAATCTAAATACTTACATTTATGTGGGGATAATAATTGGGGGTTAAATTTATTATTGCATATGGATTTTATTTTTTTCTTTTCTTTTCTTCCGGCATAGATGAGAATTATGAGCTGTGAAGAAGGGTAGCTGACATCATGGCTACCGTTTTCCATGGCTGAGATTAAGGTGAATATAACATGTAGCTAGCTAGCTAGCATTTGGACCACCAATTATATAGTTTTTTTTTTTTTTTGGATAAAACGTAAAGTTAGGTTAGATTTTGTCCCAAAGGGAATGAAATAGTAATAGGAAGGAAAGTGTAGAGGAAGCATCAACGTCAAGATGAGGACCTCCATTCATCATCTCTTAGTTTACATCTCTATCGGGAAAAAAAAAAAAAAAAACTTGAAGTCATGTAACTAAACCAACCAGCTGAGTCGGCAGCTATATCAACGATAATAAATTATATTTTTTAAATAAAAAATATATAATTTGATTTTTTTAAAAATATATTTTTATTTTACATAAAATATACTAAAAGTTATGAGAAATTAAAAAAACTCTTATTATTTGTTAATTATATCAAACTTGATTTTCAATCTTTTAATTATTGTATATTTTGTTTTGAATTGTTTTTTTTCAATTATATGTTTTAGAATTTCATTTTTTTATATCAATTTTGATGGTTATTTCTTTTTATTTTTATTTTTATTTGTTTTTTTCTTATTTTTTTTTAATTGAAATTTTTTATTTATAACATTTGATGCCTATTCTTTTGATAGCTATTTATTTTATTTGAAATAATTTATAAAATTATAATTTTTATAATACCATCCTTTCTTTAGCTTTTTTTATCAATCAGATTTGGTTTTATTATTTTTATTACTATTTATTTTATTTAAAATAATTTATAAAAATTAAGTTTTTTCTTAATTTTATCATCCTATAATTTTTTTATTTATTAAATTTAATCCTTATTCTTTTAAAAAAATTGAAATAAAATTAAAATACTTAACTTTTTTATTTATTAGATTTAATCCTTATTCTTTTAGAAAATTTGAAATAAAATTAAAATATTAATAAGTTATTTTTTAATTTATTTTTTATGATATAGCTAAATATTGGAAACTGCTTTCTAATTTATTTTCTATGAAAACTACCCGCCAATGAAAAATAATTTATTTTTTAAGATTTCATATTCTATAAAAATTATTTTCTAGAGTCAAGTCTAAAATCTAGAAAAAAAAAGAAATATTATCCATGTCCTTGAAAAACTTCTCCTCATTTCGGAACAAAAAGTTCTCCAATACTTTTCCTCTCATTTTTTGTTCCCTTGATCATAAAATGGATGCATCCTCATTTTCTCTCTTTCCATAGCTCTTTTCCCATGACTTTCTAGCTGCCCAAACACGGATCTTAGTCAGCATAATAGAAAAATATGTACTTAAAAGATTTAAAATCAAGTTTTACCTGCATTGAACGAAAGGGAAGTTGAAAAACCTCTGGCTATATGTGATCTAGCAAATTAATAATTCAAATAGGTAAAAAAAAAAAGAAAAAGGAGAAGAAACACCCCTTTTGCTAATTTCACCCGGATAAATTAACGAGCAAATCCATGTGAGAGATATATAAAATATATAATAAATCCATTTATTTTTGTTTAAATAATCAAGATTTTCTGTGGCAGTTTTTAGGTGTTGAGACTAAATTTTGTCGAATTTCAAACACACTATTTATCATACAAATTTATATTAAAAAATTATTTTCTATATCTTCCCTCAAATTTAAATCAAAATAATAATCCGAGGAGTAAAACAATTACTGTATTTCAAGGTCATAGAATGTTCTTTGGACATATGCGTAGAAGAAAATTTTCTTCGATTAATAATACAATATTAACGCCAACAGATTAAGGATGATTATATCCACGTGTGGGCAAATCAGCTTGTTTGGCCATATTTTCGTACCTCTCTCTACAATATGTGTGGACAAACCAAATTGTGCCACGACAGAGACAAATCCAAACTTATATAGCCTGTTTAAATTTTTTTTTTTAAAAAAATTAATTTGTATTTTATTTTTTTAATTTCAAATTAATTATTATATATTTTTAAATTATTTTAATATGATAATATTAAAAAATAATTTTTAAAAATAAAAATATTTATTTTAATATATTTTTAAATAAAAAATACTATAAAAAACAAAAGCTAAAAATACCAAATACACTCGTAATATGCCGTCACGAATCGTCGCCCAATTTGTGCCTACTTTGCTTCGCAGTTTGGTTTTAGCCATAAAAGTCAACAGTTTTAAGCTATGCATAGAGAGAATTTCAAGGCCCATGTAGGGTCCACACGCTATTCTTTTATGATTTTATTTCATTCTTTCTCCTATTTAGTTTCTAATTAATTAATTAATTAATGAGTAGTTATCTCCCATATCCATAATTAGATAAGTTAATTTACAGGCAACAAGGCACTCATTTTATGTCCAAGCAATATTCTAGTTTATTCATGAAACCAATAGTCAATATATGCAATAAGAAGGGTGTTCTGAGAATAAATACAATATAAAAGGTATATAAAGTTATTTTTCTTAGAATAAGGTATACACAATTATATATAATTACACTAATATGCGAAACACCTATCATAAATTTTATGCATTTGAACACAATATTAAGTATCAAAAAATTTATTGAATAATTAAGGGTGGTGCTATTCCCATTTCACAATTTATATATTATCTCTACTCCATTTTTTATAATGATTAATAATGCATTATTAAATAGTTAATTTAATTTAATTTAATTACTTTATAATCTTAACTTCTTAAATAATTCCTTCAATTTATGTTCTTCAGAAATAATAAGGAGAAAAAGAAAAAAAATATAAACAAAAAGGCTTATATTTTAATAATTTTATTTATCTTCAATTTGTTCAAGTTTTAGAGAATCTAACTTGAGAAATTATAGTTGTCATTTATAATTGTCATATTCTTAATTTTTTAATATATACTTGATGGTGAAGTTATTACATCATAAAACAATATTAAATTATTAGTAATAATTTATGATTTTTATGATAACGTGCCTTTAAATTATTTAGTTTCTTTTGCCCTAAACATTGCGCCTTTTAAATAATCTGTATTAATTCCTATATCAGCTCCCTAATGTTTACTTGTATTCTCATGATATAGCTAATTTCTAACTTTCTTCCAGGCTTTTGTTCTTGTTTCAAGTCAAACAACCCAAGGTACTGAAAAATCTTGAACATGTCCCTCTGGTTGGGTACTGGACTATTCAAGTACTATATATATATATATAGTGTTCTAGCACTGGAAAAATAGCTTTAAAAATGCAACAAAATATATAGAGTATGACCCGATTTTTTTTTATTACTTGATTTTCATAAAAAAAACCCTTAACTTTAACAAAGAAAGCGTTTACACGATCTAACCAAGAAAAATGTATCGGAAAATTGATCTGAAATTATCCGATGTATCAGCTATAAGTCATCGTCGACGATGCAAATGAACAAATGGGAAGATTTGGTCAAGTAATAAATGTGAACGCATCGCCAATGATGTAAGCTAGAGAGTAATTTTCCAACTCAGCATGATCAACTTTGGAATGTCAACACGTGGAACAAGGATTTAGTTGGCCCCCACACCTAATCATCAAATAATTTATTTAATATGTAAATAAACCTCGATTTGAATATGATAATACTAGCACGTAACTGTGTGACCATTAATTAATTTTGCTAATCAGCTTGTGATTTGTTAAAGAGAGGTTGTGTACAATTTCTACGCAAATGCTAAGTAGTTAAAAAAAGAGGAAAATGGAAGAGTTGATGTTGGAACCGTATGTTGTATAGAGCTTGGTTTTCTCTTAGTCGGCGCCGGTATGGTTTTTTATTTATTTATTTTAATTTTGCCTTTGATTTGGAAACATATGTATTGTATGGTGTCTTGTGGCTGGCTCATGACTAAGCCACTAGCTTTAGGAATTGCTAGTCAATCAATAAGTAGTATTTCCCATCAAATTGGTTTTTAGCTTAGTGGGATTTGATTATATATATATATATATATATATAAGAAAAGCTAGTGGGATTTGAGTAATAACTAACGTGCTAAATTAATATATATGTTTTTAGCTGTTATTTTTATATTAATAGTATATTGCAAATTAAATTCATGGAAATGACTTTTTTTTTCTTTTTCTTTTTTAATGAGAGCTTCGTAGCAACTTTCACTAGTCAATTCCACATGGGGATTTTGCAACTACTATTATTAGAGTGATCCAATTAGTGATTAATTATTTAATTATCCCTTGACTCGGTGTTAGGAGCCATGTGGATCCTATTCAATATTCGTTTCACATATACATATCAAAGTCATAGATTGTTGCATTTATGAATATTTTATATGCTTCTAGGTAATAATTCACTCGTATTCAAGACTAATATGTGATAATTTTTTTTTAATATTATTATAATGATCGAAAATATTTTTTCTGTTGCTAAACCAGCAACTTCCAATTAAGAATCAGTCGAAACCGATCAGTCTCTTCTAATAAAATATTTGTTAAGGACTTGATCGGATGACTTAATTAAGTCACTCAATTACAACCTAGTTCTCAATTGCATCCCCAAACAAAAAAATACCTCCAATTAATCCTTCGGATTTTCTAAGTTTTAATTGTGGGTCTAATTTTAATGTTACATATCCAATTGGGATTTTTTTTTGTTTGGAGATCGAATTGAAAATCACGTGATAGTCGATGAACAAATGTGTTTTTTCTTTTAATATATATATAAATATGACTGGGTTTTAATTTAAGGTTGATAAGAGAAGATATGGCGATGGTCTTTTTTTCCTTCTAATATTCAATGTTTCTTCCACTGACTAACTGATTAATTAATATACAGTGGAGAGGGTCCAAATTGCAGGCTATTAAAATCATAATTAACGTTTCTGAGAGATTTGGCATCCTTCCTTTTCAATTAAAGCTTCAAGAAGCTGTTTTGATTTCCTACCTTAGAGATTGTTTTTATCTCTGTGTGTATGGAATAGTCACATATTGTATTGTATCGGAAGTTTCCGAAAAATCATTTAAAATTAATAGCTCTCAATTTCTTTCCGGATTGCATATATATATATATATATATATATATATGAAATATTGCCCGCGATGTCTCCAAAGACTAAAGAATCGATTAAGGGTCTAATAAAGTGCTTAATGAAGAATGTTGAAAGATTCCCGTGTACGAAAAGTTGCAAATGCTAATTTTGATCAATTTCTACCCACTGGAAATTTGCAATCTGTTTAGATTTCTAAATGCATTGAAAATTTACAATTTGCTGCTAGGGTTAGTACATGATAATAGATGGTTTTTAAAATTATCTTGAAAATATATTAAAATAATTTTATTTTTTAAATAATTTTTAACATTAGTATATAAAAACAATCCAAAAATATAAAATGAAAAAAATTCAATTTTTTTAAAAGTATTTTACGTTTGTTTCTGTGTTAAAAAATACTATCTGTCGTTAACAACAACATGAATGAAGAATATGTAAATGCAAATCCTAGATTTGCAGAATTCTCTGACGTCAAATAACTTGGATGTACATTACAAGATTGAAATAAAATACGCGAGTAATATAATTAGCAGGCCAGCTAAGTCCCATCTGATGTTCAGAAAGCTTGAGATTTCTAATTTCTTCATCTTTTGACTTTTAAGTTCTATATAGTTCCCTGGATTCCCTCCACTTATGCTTTGCATATTTGCGGGGAATGATCCTTCCTGCTTCAGCACGAAGCCAAGCCAAGCCAACCCGACAACAGTAGCTCGCTAGCAAAGCTAATCCATTAAGCAAAGAAAAAATAAATAAATTGAAAATGGACAAGGTAAAATTAAGAAGCTAAAACGCTGATTGATTAGGATCTTGAAATTATACTCAAATGGTTCGGTAGTTTAACTTTTAAGAAGATAAAAAGGGCTTCGATTTTTGAGTTTTATTATTTATTTATTTCTGATTGCTAGGCTACATGGGTCCCCCCACCGGAATATATATATATATATATATAGAATAAAAGCTCCTTTTACCATTTCCCTTTTTCACATTAATTGTCAAACAGGTAGATATAGTAGCCAGCTAAGAAAGCAGCACGGCACAAAACACATTAAGAAAAAAAAAAAAAAAAAAAACCCAGAGGTGGTTTCCTCAGGACTTCAAACAAGTTTACTTGCTGCCTACGGATCTTGTTAGACGGCAATATTTTGCTCTACAAGCCCCTTTATTTAAGCCCCCTTCAAGACCTTTGCTCTACTTTCTTAACTGCTCTCTTGCTCTTCAAATTTCTTTTCAAGAAAAAGAAAGAAATCCTCCCCCTCTCTTGCCTGCTAGCTGGCTAGCTGATCTTTCCTTTTCTAGTCTGTTTTTTGTGTCTTGTGTGTTTCTTTTACCGTATAGTTTCTTTGGAAGAAGTACGTTTTTAGTCAGTGTTGAGCTATTGATATGGAAGAAGCTGTTGTGGTTAACAAAGGAGATGATCAGATTCATTTGCCAGCGGGTTTTCGGTTCCATCCAACAGATGAAGAGATCATAAGTCATTACCTTACAGAGAAGGTGATGAAAAGTGGTTTCTGTGCAATTGCTATTGGTGAAGTTGATCTCAATAAGTGTGAACCATGGGATCTGCCAAGTAAGTTTTGATCTTTCTTTATTTCTTTGGGATCAATATAAAGAAAACCCTTTTCTTTTCTTATTTTTTTATTTTCTTGCTGAATTTCTTGGGAATTCTTATTGAAAATACTTGTTTTGAACAGAGAAAGCAAATATGGGAGAGAATGAATGGTATTTCTTTTGCCAAAGAGATAGGAAATATCCAACTGGTATGAGAACTAACCGTGCGACTGAATCTGGGTACTGGAAGGCTACAGGAAAAGACAAAGAAATTCACAAGGAAAAGAATTGCCTTGTTGGAATGAAGAAGACTCTTGTTTTCTACAGAGGGAGGGCTCCTAAAGGAGAGAAAACCAATTGGGTTATGCATGAATATAGGCTTGAAGGCAAATTCTCCTACTACAGCCTCCCCAAAGTAGCAAGGGTACGATTCACATGCACAAAATAATTCCACCTTTTTTGTTTCTTTTTCATTTTCGTTTTCTTGATTTTGATTAAAGAAAGCTTAAGCTGTTACTTATTGTCACATCCTTTTAAATCTTTTTCATTTCTTGTTTTTTTTCTATATTTTGCTTTTGCTTTTGCTTTCGTGTGAATGAAGAATCTGGACTAATTAAGCATGGCTTTTGTTCTTCTTCTTTTTTGCTATGCTTTTGTACAGGATGAATGGGTTGTTTGTAGGATTTTCCATAAGAGCACGGGCATGAAGAAAACTTCAATTCATGATCTCCTAAGAATGAACTCTTTTGGAGATGATTTCTTGGATTACTCCTCACTCCCACCTCTCATGGACCCCCCTAATTACACTAGCAGCTTCGGCGATGCCGATAACAATGAGTTCAAGGCAATGATGACTTCAAGATCCTCAGATGGAAATTACTTCTCCAATACTAGCATGCTCAACAATCAAAGCTTTGTTCAACCTCCAAATACCAACTACCAAACACCAAACTCAAGTTTTCACCTTCAAACTCCAGCTTCAAACCCTCTTTACACCATTCAAACCAATCACAATATGCCTGTTTACTTGCAGAAAGGAAAAGGTACCAATTCATTTCCAAACTTTCAAAACTCTACCTTTGGTAACAATGACCAAACCCTTCTGAGAGCATTAGCTTCAGGAAATAATTATGGAGAAGCATCTGATCAATTGGAGAAACAGTGCAAGGTTGAGCAGTTCTCATCTAACCAATCTATGGTCAGCCTTTCACAGGACACTGGACTGAGCACAGACGTGAACACCACAACTGAGATATCCTCTGTCGTATCGAAGCAAGAAATAGGAAGCCACAATGAGTTTTACGAAAGTCTTGAAGATCCATTAGCTGGTCCCATTGCAGATGACGCGTGGTATTACTGAAGATCATAGAGAATATATATGTTCGCGTTGTTTATTTGTTCTACAGATTCTTAGGATATATATATAAATATATGTAACCAGAAAAGAACAGAAGGAAAACCTCAGGATACATAAATTTGCAACAGTTTTCTCTCCACTAGTTACGTATCTTGATTAGAGTATTGAAAGTTTTCTTTGGATTGATATAAATACTTTGTATAGATTAGTTCATGGTGTCCATCCTTTTACGGATTTCATTTTTATTTGATTGGTAGACACCAAAGGAATGATGCCATGAATATATATAAAATCTTCATGTACATCTTTATATTAGTGCATAAATATTCTTTCGGGTTTTCTTTATTTTTTCTGTTTATTCTTTGTTCAATTTTATTCTCGTGTTATCTTCTATTCTGTATTTGAATATCTTCGGTCTCTCTTTTTTTTAATGTGCATTTTCTCTTTCGATGCTAATTAATGAAAGACGTATATAACCTCCAAATGCACTTTACTCTAATCCTTGATTCGATCCGTGGGCAGTTGCAAAAAAATCGAGCACAGTTTTTTTTTCTTTGCATTTAAAATTGTATTTTAAAAATGTGTTTGTCTTGATGTCATGGTTTTTAATTGTTTTGATATAATTTTTTTTAATTTTTTTATATATATTTTCAAATAAAAAACACCTCTAAAAAACACTTTATACTACACTACTAAATGTTCCATGCATTTCCTCAACACTGCATCGGCTAGATAATGAAATCAACAGGCTAATTAAAGCCTTAAATAAATGTTAACATAATGCTTATCAATTTGTTTCTTTAATGAGAAATGCGTGACCGATGCGTTGATTTTCTAAGCTTGGTTAAGGGGATTTGAACTTGAAATAGGATGGTGTTGTTTTACTTGTGTTTTTTTGTTTTTTTTGGTTTGTGAGAACTTGACGCTAGGTAGCTAGGTTGATGTTTGATTTCTCTAAATCGGCCTAGATACAAGTCACTTGCGATAAGAAGAGGCAACAAGTTATGTGCAGGGAGAACTAGCAAGAAATTAAAGTGTCATTTCTGTTATATGGATCATCAGAAATCGCAGAACATAAAATGTAAATTAATTTGAGATTGACAAGTGGATATATGTAACCTCATATATATTGAGAATAAAAGGGTCAAGAATCACGTGAATCATTCCCTGAATCTACGCTTTAGGTGCCCCTCTGTGAGATTTTCTGAATTAAAAACATGGTGATGACATTATCAACCTTACTAGCTTGGTTTCTTAAGCAAGTTGTAATTTCTCTCCGGCCAAAATGAGCATTCTTCACTA
This sequence comes from Populus euphratica, assembly GCF_000495115.2. Lineage (NCBI taxonomy): Eukaryota > Viridiplantae > Streptophyta > Magnoliopsida > Malpighiales > Salicaceae > Populus > Populus euphratica. Next base: position 1,120,755 of record NW_011499899.1, on the reverse strand, counting down.
GTATTAGAAGCAACATCTCACATCTCACCTAGGTTGAAGAATAATATAAATTATATTTTAAGATTTTATTTAATAATTTAAATTTTTAGATTAAGATAATTTTTTGATATTGTATTAAAATTTTAATAACTAAATAATCATGAATTTAAATATTTTCATATAAAAATTAAGTATAAGATAATATGATATTATATAAATTTTAGATTAAATTAATTTTTTGTTACACTGCTACCAGTATAACTTGCAATTGATTTATGGTAAGGTGCTCGTGAATTTTTTCACAATTAAGATGATTGTTTAGTTTCAAGGGATCATCGTCATATATATATAGATATATATTTTAAGTTTCAAGGGATCATCGTCATATATATATTTTCAATTGTGAGATATATAGTAACTTAGAAATACTTGAAAGTAGTCGTATCATGCACGATCATGTTATCTTATTAAATATGGGCTAACATAAATTATTACTTGTGTCTGGTTCACACGTGAGAGCACGCAAAGACACCGTATTGAAGGTTGGATTCCACTCTTCTGTTTCCTACAATTTGATTTTTTTTATAAAAAAATTAATAATATTAGAAAAAAAACGAAAGCATTACATATAACCTTAATTGTGCTTGATTTGTGAAAGATAATCTGTTACATTTAACCATAAACGTATCCCAGAACTGTAACCAGGATCTTTGTTATCTGCAGTCCTCATTTTTTTCAAATAACAATCTTTTTTATAGAAACATTTTTCCAGTCAAGGTGCATAAAGTGGGGGCAGCTAGCTAGGTCACTTGAATTTTATTCTCTTTTTAATGAAGTTGTTGTTTTCAGAAAGGAGATGACAGAAAACAGAAACATATGAGCATGTAAGAGAGAGAAGCAAGAGAGAAAGAGTTGAATCGGTTAATGAAAGAGAAGAGATCGAGCTAAGCTAGAACTTGGCAGGATCATCTGGAAAGATAAAAATAAAATATGAACCTAGTGTAACCCATCCTGCTTCCTTTCTATTCAAAGCAAAGCTTTTGTTATAGGTCCCAGACTTGCAGGAAATTTAACTGGGTTTCTTGGTCCTAAACTTTCTGTAGCTAGTAGTGAAAGGGAATCTAGCTAAATAGCAGGTATTTAATTTCAAGTAATTAGTGTGTGTGTGTGTGTGTCCTTATTTGTTGCATGATAACGTGGAGGCTGGAGACTAGAGACCAACCAATCAAGATTCTACTACGCGTTTTGGCACGCCAGGAAAAAGGAAGAAACCCTCGCTGTCGCCTGAGAAAATGAACATTCCTTTTTCTAGCTTAATTTGAAGGTAATCAGCTGACTTAGCTCGTCTCATGACTGTCATTATTTCATTGTTAATCTTGAATTTACCACCTGAATGTCACCGGAAGATGGACCGATTTAATTAAGCGGTATTTCTACTTGGGCTGGACTGCATATATATGCATATGCTTTTGTTCTTGTAATGTTGTCGGTTGATGTTTCACATGCATGGAGATTTAATTGCAATGAATTACATGGCAGGATCATAAGACCTGGCAATATTTAACCCGCAGCTAGCTAGGACTACGGTGGAATATAATTTAGATTTCTTGCATCGCACACTCACAAACGTTAAACATGTTTGTTCTAATTAAGATGACGAAAACCATAAGACTTGATCGCTCTTTCTCTCTCCATCTAGTTGGCCACCGTCTCCAAGAAGAATGAACAGGACGGGAAAATTATTAGTTGTGAGACTTTATGGAAATTGCCGGTGGTAACATTAGACGCACCGACCCGAAAAATGTTGCTTTTCAACGATCTCTATCGACAGTGCCATAACCGCGTGTCTCTTGGAGTAAATTGTAAGAACAATTTAATAAACAATTAGGATTTAGAGAGATGTAGTTATTTTTAGATCATAATTAAATTTTGCGTGGTATATATGATCTTATTTTACAGCTTAAATTTACATTATTTCCCTTAATTATAAATATGTTTATTTAGAAATAACTTTTCCACTCAAATTAAAAGTCGAGACGATCGATGAGTAAGTTTTTTTTCCTTTGTAAACTAGATTCTAGCAAATACATAACCAAAGTCTTAATTAATATCAAGAATACATGACCAAATTACACGACTAATTAAAGTCCTCTCAGGAGGTATGGCTCCGTCTTAAATTAATAATTTCGTGGTGGGTTGTCATGAAAAGACATCAATTAAAGGGTAGGATAGTCATAATAAAGCATCTTAAACCCTTGACTTTGCTATCAAATGAAATTGCTCGTGGTATCATTAATTAAGAAGTTTGACGGCCAAAACATATTGGCTCGTGGTTTTTTTTTCTCTCCTTTTTGTAAGCAATAAATGAAGCCAGGACATGGCAGAACCAAAAACAAGTGCAGAAGCAAATCCCAAGAAGATTAAGGACAACAGATTAATCCCAATAAAAAATCCATATGTTTGCTAAGTGATTGGCTCTTTTTGAAGAAATATGTTTCCTCACCTCGAATTGATTGTCTCGAAATAAGTTTCGTCCTAAAAAGACGTTTTCTAAGCGAAGAGACCATACCTAGCTAGCCCATAAGAAGTCTCTTGGATGCTGAGCTCCTAATCAATATAAATATCACCTCTAGCTACGCTGGTCTTCATCATCATTTGGAACTCCATCCAAGTTCACGTTTGCAAGTTTCAAAATCAACACAGCACTTTCGACTAGAGATTAAATAATAAAGCGAATGGAGAATGTATGGGGAGAATTTTGATGGCAGGCATGTTTTGGATCGATGGAGTCTCTCTTGAAGCAAGCGTCTTCTCCGAACCACAAGCATGGTGTAAATTAATACATACAGCCATATCATCTGACATGAATCAATTATTATTCAGGAGGAGGCATCATAGGGAATGATGGGAAATTTCACGTAACATTGACTTTCTGGGCTACATTTGAACCTAATCTGTTATCAGCCGCTTGAAAATGTACAGGGAGTTGTTGCATGAAAGGTTAAAGTATATACTTTAGGTGGATTTCACATGTCACCCTATCAGTGAAAGCACTAGAATTATTTAATTCCTACTATCTTATTTTAATTTGTTCTAGAATCTTGCGATCTCACTGATTTTACTAGAATAACAAAAGAAGAGGAACAGGAAGGAAAATGAATGAAAAGGAAAAGAAAACGTATAAAATTAAATTATATAACTGTGTCATGTTCTTTATCAGATCAAGATCTGATGTTTCCTACCACCAAGCTTATGGTGCTTGGAAATTAAAAAAAATAAAAAATACCAAAGTCCATTAGAAGACTTTGATGACCATTTCCTAATCCTATATATGTATGTATAATAAGGTCTCATATATAGAGCTATGATAGTAATTTATAGCGACATTTACTCTTAACTTCTTGCATCTTTGAAATGGAAATATTATTAATTGAAAAGAGATATGAAAAATGAAAAACCATGCTGAAAAAGGGTATGAATTGATTATGCATCACCTCCTGCGCGAATAAAAACAGATTAATAGTAAAGTTCTAGCCCTAATTATTAATATAATAGTTATTAAAAATTTATATATTTATTAATTTAAACATGCATAAAATTAACTGAAATAGTTATAAATTTACACAAATATCCATATAATTGAAAAAACAGATTAATAGCATCTGGCCCCTCCAAGTCATTGAAAAAATGATATCAAACTGATAGAAAAGGACATCATTAATCATTTCAACATCAACTTTTCAAGTCATTGGAAGTTGGAATGGCAATCGATTTTGGATTTAGCGTTGTCATCACTTCCCAAGCCATCCTTTCTCGATCTCGTCCCGTTTGACCAAAAACCTAAGGTAACTGTATCTTCAAACTTGTACACGAATGTAAAAAAGGCAACGTAAATTGCCCCACCTCTTACTACATGTTTGTTTTTTTATTTTAATGTTTTTTAAATTTATTTTAATATTTTTTCAAATAAAAATTACATTTACAGATACCAATTATTACCCTATCAAACCACTCTAAATATTATTATTTAATAGCACTGTTCATTATGACGAACTTGAGTTATCTCTTTATTCCCATTGTTGTTATGGTAACAGTTTTATAATTACATCTGGCAGGCATAGTTTTTAACTGGCAAGTTACTTTACCCGATTGTGAAGAAATTGTTATGGGAGCTTAGCTAGTCCATTGGTGAGACGACTAAAACATGGAGAGCTTATATAAAGGCCATGCGATATCCATATGCTTGAGCCTATGGATTCTTAATGGGCAAGTTCGTACGAGTCTTACTTGAATGGATGAACATCGACGAATCTTTAAAGAAAATATTTTTCATGAGTCTGGTGCAAAGTAGGATAAAATTTGGATCCTATTCAATACTAGAAAATTAGACAATTTAGGGAAATTTTTATGGCATTAGAATTTACTAATACAATATTGTTGTTAGGAACTTACTTGTTCATCTATAATTTCTATTATATCAACATAATTATTGATAAAATATTTGTGCCTATAAATTTATAAATGTTATTGTCCATTTTCTATAAAAAAATTAAAAATTGCTAACAAAATAAACAAGGATAGAAAATATTTTGTTAGTATTTTTAATAACTTTATAATTTTATTTTGTTTTGTTTGTTTATTTGCAAGAGGTAATTATGATGATAAGATTTGTGAAGGGGGTTGTTAGATTTTTTAAGGGAGGGAAAGGGCTGTTGTAATTGGAATTGAAAGAAGAGGATGAAATTGGAAGAAAGCATATAATTATCAGGTCTTAATTTCTCTTAAAATCAATGATGAAACTTTCATGGGTGATGAAACTTTTATTGACAATTTTTTCAGTAAATTAACATCTCAATAATGCCAATAATTTTTTATTATTTTGTTGTTTCTATCTAAAATCCTTGATGAAAATCCTCTCTTGGTATTTTTGTTAGTAAATTATATATATAAAAAATTTCATTTAGTTTTTTTTTTTTTTTAATGTGAGATCCATGTATATTTGTGTGTGTGTGTAAGCTTGTGATTAGGGCTTGAATTAGAAATTTATGATCGAGGGGCAATATATTAAAAAAGGGGTCGGATAAGCTTGAAAATAAAATAACGAAGAAGAGCCACAAAGGTAATGGATGATTTGGGGGCAAAATATATATAAACGTTAAATTAAAGGGTAGAATTAAAATTTTTCAAAATTTTAGCAATAAATTGTAAATTCTTTCAAACTTTGGGATTTCATTGCCACCTCATCCTTCAACATGAAGATTTTATAAAGATTTTGGGTCACCAATTTTTTGATAGTGATATCAAAGCAGTTGTACACGTACGAGAATCCTAATAATATTAACAATACACCACCCCATTTACTCCCTTTTTTTATTTTTGTTTTCATTTTTCAAAGACATGAGTAAATGTATGCTTGATTCAAAATTAAAACTAAAATGGACATATCTAAATAAGTTTTAGTAATTTTGGCACTTAAATTATTTAAGATATTGAGAAAATATATTATTTAAAGAAAATATTCATAAATATATAGCATTTATAATAAAATAGAAAACATCTTACAACTTAAATAAGTTATTTTTTAAAGTGAAAGATTTTGTTAACTAACAATCTAATTTGATCTTTTCATTGGCAATAATATGACGGTGATGTTAAACATTGTGACCGACTCAATAACCTTCATTACACACACAATATGTTCTAACAAAAGAGATGAAATCTGTAATAAATCAATTGTATCTCATATAATATTCCATTTAGTTGTATTTGTATAAGACACTGGATAAGAAAAATCACTATACTTTCACCTGCACAATTAACAAAAATATTTCCTTGAGTGGGCATCCGTGATGATTCATCGTTGTATTTAATATAAGAGTGACTTGATTTGTCGTTATAGTTATTTTTAAAAATATTTTTTATTTGAAAATATATTAAAATAATATTTTTTATTTTTTAAAAATTATTTTTAAGATTAGCACTTTAAAATAATCTAAAAATAATTAAAAAAATAAAAATTATCAATTGTTTTTTAAATATTTTTAAAATACAATAAATGATAATACCTGCTTTTGAGTTTTGAACATCTCTAGGAAAACAAAAACGAAAAGTCTTCCGTGATGCCTTAGCCAAAGGTTACCTTGACATGAAGTTTTCCTAGCATATCCCACACTGCTTTTCAAGGGAAGGAACTAATGAAAAACAAAATAAATTATACAAGTGATAAAGTACAATAAATTTTTTGAGATATTATAAAATTATGAAGACTATTTCAGAGTTTGGAAATAAAAAAAACTCCCTCCATGTTTTTTTTTTAAAAATATATTAGGAAAACCTCCTAATCAAAAAATATTATCAGCCAGATTTAAAATCAATCTGTTCACGCCCATGCACATATATTACTCCCTAATCTATCATCAGATTTGGACTCTAATAATAATTAAATAAACATAAAAAGGGATAAGCCCTCTTCAACCTTCAAATTAATCAACTCAAGTCACATGAAAAAGAATCAATCATGATGGATAAGTTTTCACGAGTATGGCCCCAACTCCATCAGGCAAGTCGATGTCATCTGATTTCCTCCATCTCCAATGGAGTTTCCAGGTGGGAACACATCATCCTCGTTCACAGTGACTTACTTGTCTTGGTGTGCCCAAATTCCGTAACTTGACCCTTCGTTTTGATCATCCCTATTTGTGAAATCAAAGTACAAAATCATTCCCTTGAAAAATAATGAAATCCCTTATTTTATTTTTGGTTCGGTATGGACTCCGAAATTTCCAAGGGTGTAATTATTACTGCTCTTTTTTTTTTTTTTTATCCACCTAAATATCTCTCCTTCATTCAACAAATACTTGTTCTGGATCTATGTAAGATATTTTCTGTCTCGTTACAATCTTGTATTTATACACATTGCTTGCAATTATGGTCTTCGGGGATGCTCTAATCAGATAAAAGGAGTGTTTCTTTCTTGAAATGATAAGATATAAAGAGTAAAATTCTTCGTGAACATATTGATCTTGACATGATTAATAGTTTATCTTTGAAAGGAAAATCTAGTGCTTTTTCTAAGTATATGAAAACGACAAAACCATAAATAATTTCTCTCTTTTTAACAACTAATCTACTTTTATAAGTTTGATTTCTCAGCTAATGTCATGGATTACATATAATTGCTTAAATATATAAGAATATAATAATAGAAATTAATTAGGGCAAGATCTGTGATTATATATATATATATATAATTGCTTAAATATACAATAATTGAGAATTACCTGAAAGTAAGAAATGCAAAGTGATGGATTGTTTCATACATTAATATGTCGCATCCACCAATTTTAATTCGACAATTACTCAAGCATTCATGGAGAGTGGGAGCCATCTGCGTGAAAAATGAACGGCAATTTCGGTGGGAAAAGACTTATCACTACTCATGCTTTAATGTCTTTCAAAGTTTAACAAGTTTTTCCTCTCCATCAACTAATTAATGATTGCAATTGCATGCGCAACTAATGAGTAGATATAACCTAATCCCACAGGATTTCAAAGATGATATCATTTATCTTACAACCTCTGATTTAATGATATTTTAATTTGTTGTTATCTCCAAAAACTAGGTTCGATCCACTTACTGATGATTGAAAAACTTGTCGGGTCACCGAAGATAATTGATTATTGGATTGTGATTTGTTGAAGGCAAAAGACTATGTATGAATTGAAAACAACTTGGTAAATGTGCTAGAAAGAAAGGCCTGGATTTTCATCACCGCATCTGCTTTTGTGATAAAGATTCATGGCCTAATTTTACATTTTCAGCATGACCGGTGGTCTAATCCTACACCATCGATAGTATTCAATGTCTTGGTGGACTAATGGTTTTTCATTTTGGGAAAAAGGTGACCAACATGCAACTCACTAATTACTACTTAATTACTCCTCCATGATCCTCCAAGTTCCGGGTGATATTGTTCTTGATCCCCACAGGCGAAGCTAGGAAGTTGGGCTTACATGAATCATGGGTTTTAGAATAGCTACACTACCATAAAACCCATAAATCTCGAGTTCCTAAATTATATTGCTTTCTATAAACAAAGCCTAGATCACCTCCATGGCCTCGATTTTTTCAATTGCATTTTATACAATCATAGCACAACTGCAAGGTACATGGTAAGAGCTATTCCATTATCCAGATTTGGAAATTCTCTTGATATGCTTGTTTGGGGTTCTTCTAACAATGGTATTTACTTCACTAAATCTTCTTATCAACGGTTGATTCCAGAAATTGGTTATTCTCATGCCAATCCAGGAAAATCATAACTAGAAAATTAATAAATACATAAAAAAATACAGATAGAAACAATTATGTTATAAATTATGATGAATTTTACCAACAAATAATTTCCTCTTTATATCCCTAAGTATAAATCAACAAAAATTTCCTGTCAATATATACTAAGAGAATTACAATAAAAAAAATATGAAAAAATAATAATAATGTGTCATTCTTATAAATGTTATTACTGATGCAATATACTTGTTGTTAATATTTATTAATAGTTTTTAAGTTATAATCTAGCAATCGATCTCCTTTTCTTGTACCCCATTTCTTTTTCTTCTTCTTTCATTTTTCTGTCAAAAAAGTAGCAGAAGATCATTAACTACTCGCTCAGTTTGTGTGATTCTAAAAAAAAAGGAAGCTAAAAAGTTTTTCCTGCTAGCTAGCCTATTCATTTAACTGGAAAATAAATAAAATTATTTATTTTTTTGTTTTAACTCATTTTAAAAATATTGATTCTTTTAGCATTTTAATATAGTATATCTAATTTGTTTATGTGTTTACTTGTTTTATAGATTTTTTTCATGGAAAATTATTGTATGAATATATAATTTGTTTATGTTAAGATTTGTTTGAGATTTTATAAAATTATATTTGTTTGTAATTTGATGAAATTGATTTCAATTTTATAACTTACATGTTTTGTAATTAAATAAATAATGGTTTTATTTAATGGGTGTGTTTTGTATTTTATCAATTTTATTATTAAGTTAAAAATTTCTAGTAAATATGGAGGAATTTTATCTTTCATAGAAAATTGATAATGATTTAAGAGTATTATTTAAATAAATTAAATAAGTTTGAGATAAATCAATATTATCTAATTTATTTAGTTTACATTATTAATTAATATATTTTACTATTTATATTTGATATAAGTAATGAATAATTATTTTTGGATGGTTCTCGTTTATATATATATATATATATATATATATTAGATAGGGCTTTTAATATTAGCCTTAAATAGAAGGGTTAGCAATTACATTATTATTTGGGTAGAATTTGCTCAAAGAATTTGAATCCATAAGAGCACTAAGGCTGATTTGATTAAGGCTCATATTATTATTATTATATAATATATAATGTTTAAACTACCAGCCGAAACCCATATATTTTGGATCCAAACTTACATACTCTATCGAAAAGAAAAGCCCAGCCCACTGAGATACACAGCTCTTTGCATCCCTGCTAAACAGGGTATCCTTCACTTCAATTCAGGATACGAAAATTCTTGCCTAAGCATCCTTCTCGTGGCTTTCAATGGCTGCTTTTCCTTCTGCACAGAATTTTACGAATACCCATATGCAGAATTTTGGGTTTCAAGGCACAGAAGTGAAAGCAGAGTCTGTAGATTCACAAGTGATTGTTACCCTTTTGATTAAACACCTCCCTGAAGATATCCCTTTTGACACACTTTCAAGACTTTTCTCTCATTATGGTGCTTGCTCTGTCCGCCCTTGCAATTCTGGAAGGTTATCTCAATGTAAAATTTGTAATCTTTATTTAATGAAGTTTATGCCTTGACTGCATTGGAAGTGGTTGGTTTAGTATTCCATGTTTTGCTCATGTTTATGATTTTTTTTCTTTACAAGTACTTATGTTTTTTTCTTTTGATTTATCTGTCTCTTTTGTTTGATAGACTCCATTGTTCTTTGTTGTGGTACTATCGACTGTGCTTTTCATTGGAGGTGATATGTTCTTTGATAATGATGGTTATGCAGATTGAGAAATTGTGCGTTTGTGGATTTCAAGAGTGAAGGACTGGCTTATCAAGCGCATCGTCAGTTAAATGGGTAAAATTTTCTGTCACCACCTAGTTGATGGTAGTCCAATGTTGTGAAATAAGCCAATGAATTGTTGTCTCTTTTGTTTTTCTGGATAGGCTGAGGTTTCTTGGCAAGGTCTTATCCGTGGAGAGAGCTAGTAAGCTAAATGAGGATAGTAAATTTAAACAAAGTGAGGCTCAACAAGGAAAGGATTCTGTACTACCAACATCTTTGATGAAGGATGCTTCTGTGACTAGAGATGTCATTGAAGGTTCAAATTTTGGGTCCTTACCTGCTAGTGAACCAATTGCACCAAGGCTTGGTGTTGACTATCCATTTCCTCCTCACTTGGAGTATGTCGACCTTTCTGTTCTTCCTAAAGTTTCTTATTTGATTAATATTTTTGTGTCAACGTTGGAAAGCAGTGCCCTCTCTGTGAATGCCATGGATTTTCTTGTGATGGTAGACATTAATGGCACGTTATTTGAGGCATGCTTCTTCCTTTTTTGGTGTCCATTGTCCACATGCTTAATGTTAATTTCAGTTCAATGCGGCGCCAGGTCATAGGAACTGGCCTTTGATAGCACTGGTTGGTCTCTAATTAAGTATGACAGTAAAATTTTGGAAACTGATTATAGCTTCAAACAATTAACTATAGAGCAACAAAACATCCTCGTTATCCTTTGTTATCATGGTATGCTGCTAGAATTGCCTAGATTTGATCATGTTTTGTTTGTACAGGTATGCTTACCCTCCACCAGATGGAAACATTCTGACCAACATTGTAAATGCTCTTATTGCTGTTCCTCGCTTCTATACACAGGTTGCCCCCAAAATCTTCAAATTTATGGAAAAATTTACAAAATCATCTTCTTTGTCTCTAGTATTTACATTTTATTGTGTTTTTTATTCTAGTCATCTTCAAGCATGGTGGAGTAGTGTCGTTAACAACTTAGTTTTCTATCACAGGTGTTGCATTTGATGAACAAAATGAATATTCCAGCTCCATTTCGAATGGCCCTGCCCACTCCACCTCTACCACTGCCACAATCCCCTCCTCCACCACCACCTCCTCCTCCTTGTTTAACTGAAAATTCTCCGCTGGCAGAGCAATCTAGTAGCGAGTCGGAAATGGAGTCTTCAGATGAGGTATATTGCTGCTATTTCCAAGTCTTGATTTATACATAATGTTTGTGTGTTCACTAATGTCATACATGTACAAAACCAAGCGGGCTTCGAATATAAAATTAGAACCGAACTATGATTGCTCCTCATTTGCCATTATTTAATATCAGAAGGTACATGATGTTATTTTCTTACTTCTTTTATCAAGGAATGTTGTATTTTTTGTTGCTTCAAATTCTTTTTGTGTTTTCTTGGTAGAGCAGTTTGGGATGATTTTTCCTACTGTTTTTCTAATTACCACTAATAATTTCAATAGTAATGCTTTGGGACTAAATGTTTGTAGGAGGTTGATGATAAAGCCCCTTTTGGAGCCTCAGGAGCTGTTAAACAAAGAAGAAAACACTTTAAACGGAAAGCAATTGTAGGACCTGCAGTTGATAAAGATGTGGTTCATGAGTCTGTTGGGTTGAAACCTGCCTCCTTGGTCCCAAAAGAAATTCCAATTATAAAGAAAAAGAATACCGTGCTGCAGGTCATTTTTTGCATAATAGAAATTGTTGTTGGCTTATCTGATTACTCTTGGAGATATTCATGTTATTCTATTGTTTCATTGCAGATTAAGATCGCACCAAAAGTAACTCACAATGAATATAAGGATGATAGCATTATGACAGAATCTGAGGACCCAGGCACAGAGGGTTCAGATCAGAAACACTATGCAACTGCAGAAGAAATAGAGAGTAAAAGGCTCGCTCCAGAGGAAATTTTATCACTTCCAAAGTTTAAGGTGCCCATTCTGCAAGGAATAAATATAGTTTTCCTAATTGTTGAGTCTAATCCATGTTCAGTTTGAAATTTTTGTTTGCGTGTTTGGCTGAAAGTAACTTTTATGGATTGCAAAGGATATACCCAGTTGCATAAGCTGTCTTAAATTTTGCAGAACTACACAGTTGGGAATCCTGCATCTGTTCTGTACATAAAGAACCTTGACAAAGAGGTGGTTGCTGATGATTTCTTCTACATATTTGGTGAGCTGGCAAACCTTGATACTTGCTACTCCCCAAAATTTTGGGTCTTTCTTCTAAAGTCTCTCTGTATAATTCAATGTGTTTAGTGCCAAATATTCATATTGTAGGAGATGGTTTTAGTGTTTGATACTAGGTGCTGGAATTTTTGCAGCTTATTCTTTGTGTGCATTTTGTCTCACATTTGCCCTTTGTTACTACAAAGACAGTACCTGCTTAATATATGTTGTTCGTAATTTGATGTAGGATCGCTATTTGGAAGCATTGATGCAGCTAAAAGTGGCCTCAGTGTCAAGTTGATGCAGGTGAGGTTCTTTAATAGTCTTAATTTCTGCATAAAGCACAGCATGGATGTTTAAGTTTAACCTACAAAGAAGAAATGATTGCTCATGCCAGGTTTTAGTTCATGTGATACAAATTCCATGTGGTCATTAGAGAGACTTTGATCCACCATTTATTATGTTGGTGTATGAAATACACAGTTTCATTTATGTGCTCCATCATTAATGTTGAATGAGAGGACTGGTGAATGGAAGATGAGAAAGCAGTATAAATTTTATGGAAGTGCAAGGAAATCCTGTCCTTTAAAACTGCTAGCACAGGAAGGAGTCCAGGGAGAGATGATCTAAATCTGAGTTAAGAAATTTATGGGCACTGGTGTCTGAGAAAGGGCTTAATGGCTAGACACTGTGTGCGTCATCTAATGACAACATGAGTTGAGAAGGTTTATGGTCAGTTGCAAGGGTATGCTTGTTGATCTGTGGATTGGGAGGTGCTTTCCCTTAACACGTTTTTAAGAGGGATTGTGGATTGAAATATTTATGACAAAGCAGACCGTTGGTTCTGGTAAATCTTTTCTTTCTTAACTTGAGCATGTGAAGCATGCTCTAGAGAGCATATTATGTGATCAATGGCTTATGAGTAAGATCCAGAAGAGCGAGACCCAGATTATGGAGTGGGGTTGAGGAAATTGAAAAGTTTTTATCCCGAGCTCTGTTTTTGGGTTGCTGCTTTAGATTTTACCATTATCTAGATTGATATTGCTCAGATGCTTCTTTGTACCTAAGGACTTGGTGCTTGCATATTTATTTGAAGTGCTGCCAAAGATTGAGAAGAAATTTGATAATGGTGTTCTGCTGTTGATTCCGTGTGTGTGTGTGTGTATGGATTGATTGGTGTCTAATATCAACTATCTTAAAACTACACATCACCTTAATACCATACTACATGGAAATTTATTTTACACTTTTCTGTGAAGATTATCTGAATCAAGGAAAATCCTTGTATAAAATCATGAGAACATGAAGGAAGCTTTGTCGCTGGGAGAAAAAATCATGTTTTTGGCCATGACATATTGCATTGGTGGTTGTAAACTCATAATCTCCTGACTGATCAACTTTGAATTATGACCTTCACTTTTAAATTTCAGGAGGGAAGAATGAGGGGTCAAGCTTTTGTAACGTTTTCATCAGTTGAACTTGCCCATCAGGCTCTGGTATGTATCTCATGAGTTTATATAAAACTTCTGTGTGATTTTTGAACCCTTGTTGTACAATTTTATTTATTTTTTAATAGATGCCCTTCAAGTGCTGCCTGCTGAGTGCATTCATAAAACCAGGGGCATTGAGCAACTTGATCTGACTTTCCCAATTGGGAGTGTCATGTAGATGTTTATGACAACTAGATCACACACCTTTGCTTTCTTTTGTTATATATTCTGCTAAAGCGGTAATGATATGCTGATATTTTTTAATGTGTTTGTGGTTGCAGAATCTAGTGAATGGATATGTATTCAAAGACAAACCGATGATCATACAATTTGGTCGGAATCCTTCAGCTGCCAAGCCAAATTAGACAGATTTATCATGAATAAGAGCTGTTTATACTATACAACTCATGGTTCGTGGTTTAATTACTCATTCTACATTATATTCCTTGACATGGACCTCAACCAACAAATTTGGGAATATTGTATCTGTTATGATTCTTGCCTTCTTACAGGTATCCGCATCCTCTGGCTTTAGGAAGTAGAAAATTTCATATTTCTGCGCATGGGGACGATGTGCAGAGCAAGCTGCCATGGATGGGCATTTTCAGTTGCTGCTGTCAATATTAAGCAGCTCAAATTGGAAAAGAGTAGAGGGATGGGGAGGAGGTTAGGACATGCAATGCCGACTGACTAATACTAATCTTATATACCAGCGAGAAGAAAAGGATGACCTCTTGTTTCCGGCATGCAGAAAAGTTTAAATTCACTACTTTATGATACGGAGCTTTCATTGTCTGTAAGTTTCTGGAGCATTGAGGGATGTGGAGATGGTAAATTGAAAGAGATGTTTGTGAAAGAGAAATTGAACCAAACAATAGTTGTCAATCTCTCCTGTCCTCTACTTCATCAAACGGGGTATTCGCAATTGTGCAGACTTTATGAAATGGTTATGTAAGCAGAAAATAGTGATTCTCATCTCTCTTTGTGAGAGAAGCAGACTAAAAACTGAAAATGCGTCAATAATTCTCGCAGCCGCGTGATTGCTAAGAAATTGGGTTCATGAACGAATTTGTTCTGCTAAGAGCAAGAATGTTGAGAGTGGCAGTGGATAGACCTAGTAAAGTGCTGCTACAACCCATTGGAGCTAGTTTGTCTCCCAAGTTGTAAATAGAACCGAAATCATACATTAAGCGATGCAATCAAGAGAGACACTGCATCTCAATCTCGGAGAATATTTAAAATCTTTATTTCCATCAACACGACTATACTAACGTATACACTAGTAATGCAATCAATAAAATTAATGCTAAAAAAAAAAAAGGTTTACCTACGTTTTAAAATGATAACTATATTTCTTTTTAAAATGATATTTCCCATAAAAATTTCATCTTGAGCCCACATTCTTACTTGAAGTTTCGATCCCTAAACGGATAAACCACAGAATTAAAATGCCGCAGCGCTAATGCGAGATGACTACATGTATGCATGCAAGTTGTGGAAAGCCAAGGCTCCTTGCAAGTATGCTTAGGTTGACAAGGCCATGCTTTGTTTACTTCACAAACAAAACAATAGCAGGAACAACAAAAGCATCCCTCTTTTTCCTAACCTCACAAAGGTTATTTACAACAATCAAACAAGAAGAACAAAAACTAAACCATTTGCTCTCTCTGTTACTCCAGAACCCAACAAAAACCCACCAAACAACCCTACAAGTCCACTCATTTCTACTATCCACTGGCTTATTAAACGATTCAATTCTGCTCTTCAACACCCTGCTTAGACTCTATTCTTTTGGTGATCAGCCCCACCTAGCTTTCTTGCTCTACAAACAGCTGCAAGAAGTTTACTTTCACTCTTCTTCATTGCCTCCCCCTTCATTTGATAGCTTTACCTACTTTTTCCTCGTAAATACTAGCACTAACTGTTCTTGTCCAATTCTTGGAACTCAGTTTCATAGTCGTATATTCAAAGTGGGTTTTCAATATCATGTTTATGTACAAACTGCTCTTTTAAACATGTACCTATCTAGTGGGGTTTTAGGTGATGCTGTGATTTTGTTTGATGAAATGCCCAAGAGAAATGTGGTTACTTGGAATGTGATGATTACTGGGCTGGTTAAATGGGGTAAACTTGAATTTGCTAGTTCTCTCTTTGATGAGATGCCTGAAAAGAATGTTGTTTCATGGACTGGAATAATTGATGGGTATATCAGAAACAACAAGTATAGTGAGGGTTTATCTTTGTTTCGAAGAATGGTTGTGTGTGAGGGTATAAAGCCTACTGAAATAACTATTCTTGCAATTTTACCGGCTATTTCTAATATGGGGGAGTTAAAATCTTGCAGCTTGATCCATGGTTATGCAGAGAAAAGAGGATTTAATGCTTTTGATATACGTGTTGCTAATTCAATTATAGATTGTTATTCGAAATGTGGTTGCATAGCGAGTGCCTTTAATTTTTTTGAGGATATTTCGGTGGAGAGGAAGAATTTGGTATCATGGACATCCATCATTTCCGGGTTTGCAATGCATGGGATGTGGAAGGAAGCGGTGGAATGTTTTGAAAGGATGGAGAAAGCAGGTTTGAAGCCAAATAGAGTGACATTCTTGAGTGTTTTGAATGCTTGTAGCCATGGCGGATTGGTTGATGAGGGGCTTAGGTGTTTTTACAAGATGGTGAATGAGCATGGAGTTTTGCCAGATATTAAGCATTATGGGTGTGTAGTAGACATGTTGGGGAGGACAGGGAGGCTAGAAGAAGCAGAGAAGATGGCTTTAGAGATTCCTAGTGAGATTGTTAATGCTGTGATTTGGAGGACCCTGTTGGGTGCATGTAGCTTTCATGGTAATGTTGAGATGGGTGAGAGGGTTACAAGGAAGATAATGGAGATGGAGAGAGGATACGGAGGTGACTATGTGCTTATGTATAACATCTTTGCTGGTGCTGGACGGTATGAGGATGCTGAGAGGTTGAGAAAACTGATGAACAAGCGAAATGCCTTTAAACTTCCTGGCAATAGTGTGGTGTGAATGATCGGAGAGCCAGGTGGCTCCAGAGTCTAGTGAGAATGTCTGTTGGCTTACATGTATTGATGCCAAGGAAACTGCTAACAGCTCACAAGTGTTTTAACAGGACAAACTGAGATCTTTACATAAAGTTTTTTTAACCTCTCTCGGAAGCCTAATTCTTGCTGTTTGATGCTTGTTCGGTGAAATCTCATTCAAAACCATTCCATAAAATGGGGATGACATACATGAACAAGCAGGAAACAGATGCCTGATCATGATGAGCGGTTTCAGGTATGTCAGAAATGAGATCTTTCTTGATTAAGGATAATGTGCATGTGGAAGAACATAAATTATAGGAAAGAATCGGGAAGCAAGTCTTTCTCATCATGCTTATTCGTACTTCGCAAGGGTCAGGATTTGAGAGCTGTGGAACGTAACTGAAATTAGAAGAGTGTTGATATATTCATTCCCGAGGTAAAAGTCACGTAATATTGACTTCCTACCACTGTATCCAAACAGATCTAAGTATGGGAAAATCATTTCTGAGTTCTACTTTCATTGGCCAGTACTGTACTAATCATGCTTCAATCAATTGCATTTTGCATGCATGACAATGAATAACATGGTTACTTGTTTGCCACCCAACATTCCATGTGTTCGAAAGATTTTGTCCTGAACTTCTGAAGCCAGGTGTAAAATGAAGAAAATGAACTGCACAGATTATATCATAATCTGAGAGTTAACAAACAAGATCTTAAATCAGTATCTGGGATGGGTAAAAAAAAAAACCAAGTACTTTCCATTTAATAGCATAATTTGACTTAATTTTACATTTCCAAATGATCGATATTGCAATTTGAACACATGGTATCGAAATGTTGCTATGATGGCGCTATTTTGCTTCATGCTTGAGCATTATTATCAATTCTATTAGCGATTTAAAATCATTTTTTCGTTCTTAATGACCTAAGCATGTTGTTAAGATGCCTCTGTATATGGAATCGATAACTAAAAAGTTTAAATTTCGAGGCAATCCACTCGAGAGTTGCTAAGTTATGATATATTCCTATTACTACACAATTATAGTAATAAAAAAAAGCTTTTTGCCACCCCGTTCAAAATTATTATCAGTGTCGACAGACTTCTAAACAATTATCTGGTATTGAATTACTGCGTGAACATCATGTCTGGAGAAAGAATCTAAGTTCATAAACAATTTTTATTTTTATTTTTTCATCTATGAATTTGAGTTCCCTTTTCAATGGTATGTGTTATTAAGTTGCCATTTGCTTGATTCCAGAATTAGTAGTATAATTATGTATTTGAATTGCAATAAGGCTTGAAAGTATAACTTATTAGCTTAGAGTGATCATCATTGTGAATAATTAGCTTGTAATTAGTCTCCTAACTTGTCTGGCAAACTCTAGTTGGGGGGGTTTGCAAGTTAATTTCAACTCACTGAATTTCCTTTAATTATCATAAGAGAAAATATTTTTTTTTCAAAAAAGGATTATTAGAATAAATAACAGAGCATATTTAGTAATTAAACCAATCCAGAATAAATAAATTTCAATTCACTTAATTTCCTTTTATCGTAAGTGAAAAGATTAAAAAAATAATAATTGTTAGAATAAATAGTAAAGCATATTTAATAATTAACTCAATCTAGAATGAATAAATTCAATATTTGACATTGCTGTATGAATCACTACTAGATTGTTGCCATGCTATTTTACGGCTCAAATCAATTTTGAGTGCAAAAAGAAAGGCAGGCACGCTACTAACATATTCTCCAGTAATAAAAATAAAATGTGAGGGTTACTCCCATACGATTAAGTTAGCTTCATAAATTTAAAAATAATTTAGTTATTTAAAAAAATAAAATAAAATAAATATTTGTAAAATTAATTATCAACAAAATAAAAAAACATTTATCAAAGACTGTGATAATTAAAAAAAATAAAAATTAATTTAAAATTAAAAGATGAAATTAAAAATGTATATTATTTTAAAAAATTGAATAAAAGAAAAAAGGCCCAAGTGCCCAAAACAAAATCCATGTACCTCGGCCTTAATAAGAAAAGTCCAAGAACACACGATAATTTTTCTTTTCTTTGTATAAGGGGTGGAGTTGCACCCCCCAATTTTTCACTTGAAAAGAAATATAGTAAGCAATGTGTAGTATGCTCTATCCAAATTCTAGCAACCAGAGGCTAGGGGTGTTTCATACCTAAAAACTTATTTAAAATCATTTGTTGATCCAAAAACACAAAGAAAAAATAGTAGAAACCTAAATAAATCTATTTTAGTCTTTAAAAAAACCTAAAAAAAATTTAAAAATAAAAAAATTAACTTAAAATCCAAAAACTTTTTAAGATCAAATCTACTATCTCAAGAAATTTCAAGGTGAAATTATACCTTTTAGAATTATCATTATCAAATAAAACTCATTAATATCAATATTAATTATTTTAATAGTTAGAATCAATATCAACAAATATTTTTTCTCTCAACTATAAGAATTTAATGACTTTCTCTCTCCAACCTCAAATCATGAGAAAATTAAAAGAAATGAAGTTTTGGATAAAAAAAAGTTTTAAAAAAACTATAGGAACTAAAAATGGATTAATTGGATTAATTGTAAAGTAAGAGGATAAAAGTTAATATCTTGAGTTAATTTCAAAACTATCACCAAGTTTCTCTTTGTTCTTTTAGTTTGGTTCTTTATTTCTTTTTTCATTTTTTTTTCTAATAGATTGGAAGCAATTTCCCTTCAATTTAACCATGAAAGAACCAAATCGTGAGGAAAAAATATTTGAGGATCAAAATGGCCAAACAAAATCACTGCTCCAATATTCTACAGTAAAAATGTATGAGCATAAACATTATTTTTTTTATACATAAAAGCATGCGCTCGTTTAGTTCTTTTGTAATTCAGCAATTCTTTAATTTGTTACAGAATTTTCCATGATCAAGGCAGTAAAAAAAAAAAAAAAAGCCTAGATAGAGTTACTTTATCACATCATTTATAGAGTAAGGCCGTAAAAAACAAGATATATATATATATATATATATATATATATATATATATATATATTTGACATTGGTGTTATCAACCGGACAGGCCTCGCTTTAAGAGCCGGCAAGAGAAAACATATTTCCTAATATTAGAATTGGATTTTCTGAGGTTTTTGACTATATTAATTTAAACAAAAGATTGGGATTGGCATGTATAATCGTGCTCCATTTTCTCCCTCAAATTGTTTAATATATTGGTTAAGGGATTATACATCTTCTTGGTAATTAGGATTTCAAAAACTTGGTCAGATTATGGTAAATAAAAGTTTCATGAATATTCCTCTTGTTTTAATATTTATAATCGTTTTTAATTAAATGGTACATGGATTTAGTTTCAGTGTGCAAAAATACTACTAAAATTAATACTCATTACCTTGAAAAAAATAGAAAAGAAATGAAAAAAGAATACCAAGAAGAGATACATGAGGCAGATATTCCTCCCCCACAGGACGGCTCATACAAGTGATATTCTCTTGGCTTTAATCCCATCAAAACCATCTACGAAAACATGAGTAAGACACACAAAACAGCTTAATATGAACTCAAACAAAGCTTAAAAGCGCGCATATTTAACTTGTAATAGATGTTATCACCCGAAGAAACAAACAAAAGGACCACCATTTTCTGGCCAGTTTTTCCACACCATTCATCTGATTATTTTAATCGTTTGGTGCCTAGTACGTATAACCCAAAGCTGTTTATAGTACCGACCGCTGCCGGTGGTGTTATTTCGAGATTTTCTATGCATTTCCTAAAGAAAGTCAACTATAAATAGGATCCTATGTTTCCCTTATAATACCAAACCCACATTCGAGCAGACATTAGAAATCAAACATTGTCTCTTTACAATTAAAGTAGCAGATCTCCAATGGCTTCTAGTCATTTTATTGCCTTTGCCCTTGTCACAATTATTCTTCCCACGCTCACCATGGCAGCTGAACACATTGTTGGTGATGACAAAGGGTGGACTGTTAATTTTAACTACACAACTTGGGCTAGTGGCAAAGTATTTCATGTTGGTGACACACTAGGTAAACTTAATTATCCATATCAATTTAGTTTATATTTCGTCACAATATCTATATATATTTTCATGGTTTTTTAAAAGTTTGCTAGCTCTTTAAAGGGAAAAAAAAGTGGGGTTTTTGATGCTAATGATCACTTGTTTGCAGTGTTCAAGTACCAGCCACCACACAATCTCTACAAGGTGGATGGCAACGGCTTTAAGAACTGTGTAGCTTCCGGAGAACCTCTGACCAGTGGAAATGACATAATAACACTAGGCAGCACAGGAAAGAAATGGTACATTTGTGGGTTTGGAAATCATTGTTCCGAGCTTGGCCAGAAGCTAGTCATTAACGTGGAAGCTGAAGCTCCAGCACCTACTCCAACACCTACTCCAAAACCTAATGCTGCTTATGGACTTGCTGCATCAGGCTATCAGATTATTGTGGCAGCAGTGGCTGTGGTCGCAGGAATGATCGTGGCATGATATACCACTAATATGCATGATATATTTTCCCTGTTCTTGCCTAAAAATGATTAAGCGTTCCACGAGTCTGGCATTTTATCATTTTAGTGCAGCATGGTTAAACCTTAATTAATTAATAAGCTGCGTTTTATTGCTTGTTTCGAGTGTTTATAGTTGATGGAAATTTGCTGATTTATAATTGAGTGTTTCACTTTATAGAGTTTATTCATGTACTCCTATATATAATAGCAAACAAAATATCAAATATAAATATTTGATTATTCGATTAAAATATTTTTTTATGTAATGATTCTAAATCTTTTAGTTTTATTTTTTCAATGAGTTTCAGACACATTTATTCACTTAGGTACAGGTTTGTTTATTTTCCTATATATATATATATATATTAGTGGATATCATTTCAAACTCGTTTCTAAGAGATATATAGGATTCCTCGCTCGTATGCTGAACTCATCAAACAGACATGCAGGCTATAGCAACAATTAGGATTTTTTCATGAATAATCAGTTGTTTAATTAAATATTTAGTCCCTTGTTGAGCAAATCGTATGCGCTTGACGTACGTACCTAAAAAGATTGCAACACAATCGCGTAACAGTCCTGGCGATTGAGTTGTGGCTAATGCCGGCAAGCAGAAAATATATCTGAAGCACAACAAAGGAGCAGATTTATTTATTAAAAAAAAAGAGTTGATTTTATTTAATATCTAATAGATTGTTCATCTTTACACACTTTGATCTAGAATTACGATTATAAGGATCTTTATTCTAAAGAATCCAGTAAGATGGCCGAAATCCCTCCAACTGAACATTAATGATAACCTAAAGATGTACTAGAAATTGACTGGCTAATCTTTATTTTGCCTTGAAACCCTCTTCAAAGATGTGTTCTCGACAATGGATGCATGCCCATCTTCCATTTATCTAGAAGTACTCCTTGATAATCCTTAAGAATTGATCAAAAAAAGCAGTTGAGTGAGGAATCCGAATTGCCCCTTCAATCTTGTAGTCAAGATCTTGATGCTGCGATCGCCTAAGCAGTTCTTGGAATACTGGATTGGATAGGTATTTCACTGGAACTTCGTATCGTTTACCTTCTTCTCCCACAAACATAGCTACGTACCCTCTTCGCGTCTTCGCACTCCCAATCACTGCAAGGGAGCCTTTGAAATCCTTCTCGAAGAACTTGTTGACAAGAGAACCTAATCTTTCTTGCATGTTTCTTGATGAATACATGATCGCTGGCTTTGAATCTCCAATAGATGCTTTGATGGAATAATCTTTTCTTGTTAGCAAAGAAGATGTTATCAGATGATCAATGGCAGAAAGAAGCCTGAAAGAAGCAAGTAACCAGCAATCGATAATAGATACAAGGCTCGACTCCTCATACTTGAATATATAGACCTATGTGGAATCCATATGATAAATAGAATCCTTGGAGAAAAGTGGAAAGTATTGATCAAGAGAATTAATCAGTCGGTCGAGTATTTTAATTAATTCAAAGAGTTCAGATGCCAAAATATACTAGAATTTGAATGCTTATTGTATAGTTAATTTAGAGCGGGCTTTAAATGCTCTTCTTTTTGCAAAGTGTAATCGGGGGGCCTCTGTGCATGCCCATCA
This sequence comes from Populus euphratica, assembly GCF_000495115.2. Classification (NCBI taxonomy): domain Eukaryota; kingdom Viridiplantae; phylum Streptophyta; class Magnoliopsida; order Malpighiales; family Salicaceae; genus Populus; species Populus euphratica. The sequence continues at coordinate 1,097,828 of NW_011499899.1, read as the reverse complement.
TGCTGAGCTGCTGGGGAGGCATCCGAAAGTCCGTCAGCAGAAAGTTTGCTGTAACTAAATCAGTCCAAAAAATCGAATTTTCTTTCTTAAATGATTGAAAAATACAAATCAAGCATAATTTACATGCTAGGGAAAAATTTAATTTCCTTTCGAACAAGGAAATTAAAACACCATGGCTGACATGCAATTTTTACAAGTCTTTCACTCTCCGACAAAATCTTTTATAACGTATCTCTCTTGTGTAGACTGTCAAGAACATCATTAGTGAATACTTGATTTTCTTAAAATGATTAATATACCTTCTTCATTAATGTTTATTACATTCCATCTTAAAATACCCTCTTTGTTAATTTAGCAAAACCCTTTTATTTATGTTAAGCTCAGCTTAACAAGATTAGAAAGAATAGAAAGAAAAGAGAATACAAATTGAGAAAGAACAGAACAAGAGAGAGCAGAGGAGAATGAGCAGAGATCGAGAATAATATTCTGTATTTTTGTTTCCCCCACACGTTTCCATACACCAGTTTATATACCAGCTTTTATTCTTCTACTAACTGTAACTATATTCAAGCCTACTGACTCTAACTACTTAACTAACTCAACTGCTTTTCTAACTTCCAGCTAACAGAATTCCACCAGACTAACCGTTATTCTTTCAGCGCTGTTGTTGCTTCTTGCTGCTCTCCTTCCAGCCTTCATCATGTCTCCTGGTTCGTAACAATTTACTCAAGAAATTCTGGCGACAGAACACTACAACATGGATGTAGAATAAGCTGAAAAATGCCAAGTTTAAATAAGATTTTTCAGACACTTGTTCTTTGCCATTCACACTCCGACAAAATCATGTTTGAACAGAACATACGTGGGAAAAAAATATATTCAAGATAGAAACTAAATGCCGAAATTGTTGAAAAGGCGAGGTTCTGGACCAATGATGGATATTCTGGCACATTTAAAAAATATCATGTTACACGACATGATGGATTTGCTCGGGGGATAGTTAATTATATATAAGATAGGTGACAAAAAAAAATTTAAAAAATGAAAAAATTAGATCGATTGCATCTAATAAGATGACGTCATGTAATTATATGATATACAACAAAACAAAAAATGAAACAAATAAAAAATAAAAAAGAAAAAATAAAAAAGAAAATCATAACATGCATAAAAGATCTCTAGCTAAAATAAAATATATAAAACTCAATTTTCAAATTAATAAAATAAAAAAAACTATTCAAGTCAATCCAAACTAACTTCTAAAAAAACTATTAAAGCCTAAACATATAGATTAGATATTTAGATAATTTATGGTTTATAATAACCTAACTTTAAAATAATTATATAAAATAAAAAAGAACATTTAATGTTAGATAATTTTCATATAAATTTCAAATAACTCTAAATCTATTTAATAGGATCTTTGAAACTCCATGAAAATTTTAAATTAATTATTTCATTTGCGTGTATGTGTTTCAGGAAACCCAATAGTAATATAAGAATCATCACTAGATAATTAGAGTTGTCGATTGCATGTTTTTATTGTTACTGGAGTTCATTACGAGTTAAATTTATGTGAATATATTTTTCTCAAGGTTTGTTTTTAAAGGACTTTGGGTACTGTCCAGTCAGTGCTAGATGAATTTTTAGATCTAGGCAAAATCTATCATTGAAATAAAAAAATTGTTTTTTAATGGAAGCAACGCAACTAGTGACAATACCAGCACTGCTATTGGATAAATATAAATTTATAGGATATACAAAAAAAAATTATTGGATATTGTTAACACCATCCTGTCGAGAATCATAAATTGATATTCAAATAGAACTTGAGCTTGAGACTATAATATTGGATGTTTAGTATAAAAGTTTAATAAATATAAGAATTCTATAAATATAGTAAAGTTTAATAACCATAAGAATTCTGTAAATATAAATATAGTAGGACACATAATGCACTACTAAGATATGAATTTCTCATGAAAATTGATATGAATTTCTCATGAAAATTAAAAATAACAAGTTATTTATATTTTATGAGCCTACTAATTATATGAAATTAATATTTGATATTGATTTTAAGAATGACTAGATATATATTAGGAGAAGCCATAAAATCTAAAGTAGATTTCATATGAATTAGTTGATTCATCAAAAAGGATAAAATTTATTGGAAATAAATGAATTCTTAATAGACAAATTGATATGAATGAAAATATACAAACATTTAAAATTAAACTGGTTACTAAAGGTTACAAACAAATACAAATATCAAAATTTATCAGAAGGATAACAGTGACTTTCTTGCAGGTTTAGATAATGTGTTTGATAAGATTCATAGTGATTTCCTACGGATTAAACCTAGGACTTGCTAAGGTCCAGCACGCCTGCGCAAATGCCCAACTTAACCACGCCACTGTCCAGCAATGGCAGTGGGCTGAATTTGCTGCACGTGCCATGTTGTCCTCCATTGGTGGATGCTACTTATAGTAGAGTAGCAAATCGAGGAATTGAACAAATTAAGAAAATTAGAAAATTATTTATATAATCTATGGATCATTAAGCATTTCTAATAATTTATTTTATTCTATTTTCTTATATCTTGTTGTATAATTATATAAACTCTATTAAAAAATAGTCTCACCCTAAAATCTTAAATTGATAGGAAAATTTCTATATATAATTTATATAATTCTTAAACAATCTCTACATAAATTTAAATGTAAAACATATATCAAATAATCAAGTAATATAATCCCCTTCTATTTTTTTTTTAAAAAGTCTGATTCACTCAAATAGTCCATAGGGTCTTGATTACAAATTAACACTAAGTCAAACTTTATTTATATATATATATGCGCGCCCACACTCTTAAAAGTTAATTTCTGATAAGGGAAACAAGGCACGGAACCGAATATATGATATAACAATATATAGGTACCTAAAAGGATATATTATGGATCAATTAGCTTTCAATATTTCAGATTCAGAAGATAGAAGAATCTGGGCTAGAAGTATATATTATGATACAACTAGCCTTCAACATGACCACAATGAAAGTACTTGTATGCATAAGCTCCAAAAGCCAGTACCACAGCAAGCACTCCTGCAACTTGTAGAGCTAACTTGGTATTCATCTCTAGTGTCGAACTTGAACTCTCTATGTGTAACAAGTAACTTGATGGCATACTTTCACTTCTTGTAATACTTTCAGTGCTGCCTGGTTTTGCAGGAAATGCAGTTGTTTGCTTAGGCAGTATTATTTGAAGAATATCACCAGAAAACTTAGCCCGAATTTCATCTGTTTTACAATTCTTTGGGATCTTGATTTCCTTACGAAAGCGTCTCCGGAGAGTACCATCTATAGGTCGCTCTCCAGTAATTTTCACAATACCAGGTTCCTCTACTTGGACCCTCAGGTGTTGTTTTTTGAATCCTATATACAGAAGAAAAAGTAAATCGTGAAACAATTTAATTACTTGTTTTCTTCATGATAAATTGGAGGGAATACCAAATGAATTAAGTACCTCGTAGATGGATCTCAAGTATCTCATGTTCATCCTTTTTCCACTGGCAAAAGGGCTCAAAATCACCATCAAACAGCTTTAAGGTTTCTTCATTCATGGTTTCCATTTGAAGGCTTCTTTGGTTTTCTCCAAGGTTGTCCTTGGATAAAGGAGATTGAAGATGATGAGAATTCTTAATTAACTAAATGAATTAAGCTGTTATATATACGTTGTTTTTGACACATACATGAAAGGCAAATTAGAGGTTCCTTGTGGGTTTCATTTTGGAAAAGAATAGATTCATTTTTCTGTTTCCAAGGAAGTCATCTGCTTGAATTATCTTTGGGTATACCTTCCCCTGCATTTAACCTTTTCTATCTTCACTACCGTCTGCTCTTTATTAAGATTCGTTTTAACTCACCGTCTGCAAATTTCTGAGGGTTAAGTGAAATTAATTTAGGAGGTCAGAAGATTAAATTTAGTTTCTTCACTACATTAACAACAATTATCAGATAATTGACTGTTCAAACCATGGAATTTTTCATTCGAAGTTAATAAGTCTTCAATTGCTTGCAATAAAAAGGAAACCAGAAACAAATAAAAGCCTTTAAAATCTGTCATCATTAATGAGAATTTGGAGGACATACATCAAGAATTCCACTGAGATCAAAGGGTAATTCCTAGTTGAGAGGAACAAAATGAACTTAAATTTTTTTTTTAAAAAAAGATTAGAAACAAGTACAATTATAATATATCAGTAACATCAGAATCTAATCTTCATTTCTTGTGTGTTTTTTATCTGTGCTTGTTCAAAAATAAATACCTTCAGCATTGTGAATGAAGTCAGTTTTTTTTGTCAGGCTTATTAATCTTCATCTACCAAAATAGACGATGAAAAGTATATGCCAAATTCCTTAAACTACTCCAATAAAAACCAAGGTCTACAAAGCTTCTTCTGCATATTTCCAGTTGCAAGCACACGTTATTCACGCAGTAGGTTAATTCATTGGTGACGTAACCAAGTAATTTTATGGAAGATTAATTGCAAGGAAAAGAATCGGTGCGGTTCATGAATAAGAAGAAGACTATATTTATATTATGTACAATATGATTTTTGCAATTTAATATAATTTTTTTTAAAACTTTAAAAAATGTCATAAGTATGTACGGTAAGAGTGTGATTCGTGAATAGGAAGAAAACTAATATTATGTGCATTAGCATGATTTTTGCAATTTAATTTAAGTTATTTTTTTAAACTTTTGACAGTAATAAAAGTCATAATGGTAAGAAATAACTTTTGATGTTTTGTTATAATTTTGTTTTGAAAATTTTAATTTATACTAAATTATTTCTTTGAAGAAACATACTTTGATTCATTTTTACTAAACATGGTTTTAACTTACAATCATTTTAACTCATGGGTTATTTATAAGAAAATAATTTTTAAATTATAATTCAAAGTTAAAAATTATAATTAAAAAATTGTGTCAAATGAACTCTTAAATTGTAAAAGAACCTTCTCAACTTAATATGTTTAACAATTAGATGAGGTATCCAAATATTATTTATATTATTTGCTAACACACTTTCTAAAGTGAGGGTCCTTTGGACTTGAAACTTATATATTCTCACTCTACCTCGTGTTTAATATTTTATCAAATAAATAGAGGTGACGAGATTCGAACTAGTGACCACTTGGTCATCAAGGTTTTAATACCATGTCAAAGAACTATCTCAACGCAATAACTTAAATTATTAGAGATGATTTTAAGATATGCTTTATATTAGTCTTTAGCATAGCCCCAATATGTAGGATCAAAATATACATTTATAATGCATGGAAATGACATAATCCAAAAAGTGAATCAATTTTTTTTGAAAAGAAACAAAAACTAGAAAAGAAAAGGGTTCGGACAACCTAACATGTTGTCCATACATTCGTATTTGATATTCATGAGCCATAGAAATTCCAACTATAAGTTATATATATTAAAAAGAAGCTTACTAGATTACTAGAGTTTGTAAGTGATATTTATGAGCCAACAAATGGTTGTTCTTTCTGCACAAATTAAAATATAATAGTGTCATAACTCATTTATAGGCTATTATTTTAATTCATCTTTTTTTCAAAATAAAAATTAAAAAAAAAACAAATGATGGCAACATAGAGAAGAAGGTTAGAGAGGATTCAAAAAAGTACATTAAAACTAAACTACAATTTTGGTAAAAATTCGAGGCATAAATGTACCCCATCATGCTAAAAAATGAAGAAACAATTAAATTTAAGGTCAAATTAAATGATTATTAGATGTATTTACATAAAAAAAACTTCAAGTACATAATTAAATTTTTAATAGGTCAATTTAATTTATTTATGGGCCAAATTAAAGTTTGATTATGTTTAAGGATTAAATTAAGTGTAAGAACTTAATTATACTTTAAATAGGCCAAATTAGTTTTATTAGGGGTTTAATTGGTGAAAAATTAAGTTTAGGAGACCAATTTGGGCTTAATTGAGAATATTCAAATTTTAAGATACTAAATTTAATTTTTACCAAGTTAATTGATTGAAATCAAGGGTAAAATCACAAGAAAATTAAAGTTTTGTGATCAATTAGAGTCAAATTAAAATATTTTGCAGCAAAGGACCAATCTATAAAAGTCATCGAACTATAGGGGCTTAATTGATTTAATCTGAGGGTGAAATTAAAGAAATTAAAAGTTTGATGGTCAAGTAGGGGTAAAATTGCATAAATCCGAGACCAAATGCAAAATTAAAAGGAGCATGTTAATTAAGGGCTAATATTTTAATTTGATAGGGGCTAAATTGAATTAAATCAAAAGTTTATGGTCAATTAAGGATGTAATTAAAATAAATTGAAAGTGGAGGACTAAATTGAGTTATGGCCAAAATGCTAAATTCAAGAACAAAATGAAGTTGTTTTTCAAAAAAAGAAAAACAAAAAAACTAGACGAGGTGTCGTCTGGTTATTGTTCATTGTCTTCTTCTTTTACCCGAAAAATCTATTCAAGTCACCTACTTTGCAAGTGCATTTAATGTCTGTACCCTTCACTAAATTTGACAAAACATACACAAAATTGATCCTCTAACATCCCTCCACATCGTAGTATGGTCCTTACTAGCTTACTAGCACCAAAGCTAACTTGGTGTCAACCCAAAAAAGTCAACTTAAGTAGTCTTAAACTCTCAAATTTGACAATTCATAATATATACTTTGAGCCAATGGGTGAAATCCTTTCCAACCAAATTTAGGGTCAAAATTTTTTCCAATGAAGATAAGATTACCCTCTTCCATCCCTTATAAATAAGGGTGGATTTCATGGCCTGAGCATAATGAAAATCAGGTTCAAAATTGGCAAAAAAAAACTAGCCTTACTCCCTAGTTTTTCTCTTTTCTATCATTTCTCCCTCTTTTCACTTTCTGTCTCCACATGATCTAAGCCACACCATCTCAGCACCGTCATGAATAAGAGCGGCCCAACCTTTTCCTCCAACCTATCCCACCATAGTGAACAGTAACACCTTCGTGAATTCCTCTCTCTTTCTCTTTTATAAGCTTCTTATTCCTCCCACCACACCAACTCAAACTGTCATTTCTTCTGTCAGCATCTTCATCCACCTCATGCCAAACTAGTGACAGTAGCTTTACCATCCTCATGTCTGGAACAACCATCATTCTTCTTCTCTCTTATTTCTATAAATTTCTTCTTTCTCCTCCTACAACCAACGCCAGCCATCATTTTTCCACCAACACCACCTTTTCCATTGCTAGCACCACGTCACTTCACAGCCAGACCACCCTCATGACAGGATGGCGACTTTGCTAGGGAACAATTTTTCCAGTTGGACTAAATTTTGCTTGTTTGATTGTTTACCTATTTGTTTTGGATTGTTAAATTTTAGCCACATTTTCATTTGTTTACCATTTTTATTTCTTATTCATGCAAAAGTACATCAGGTAAATGTTAATACCCTCATACATTTTGATTTCACGAGTAGCCCAATTCTAGGTTGGGGGGGAGTAAAGGTCTATCTTATGACTTTTAATTGAGGTTTAGATTCGTGACACATCTAACTATGAATTAAGTGTTTACTCGATAATGACAGTCACATTGTGCCCTAACCATTCCTTGTAAACCCTTATATTGCCTTTATGTAAAGCAGTCACTTGGCAGTTCATAGACCTTTTGAAGACGAGGTAGAAAAGTTACTCATCATGTAATGGCTTAGAACCTTACCTTAGAGCATAGACTTGCTAAATATTCATGTTGTATGGGTTTTTGTCATCCATACCTAATATGAATATAGATACATTTGCATCCATACACATACATCCATTCATTGTAAATAACATACATACATACATCAGATTAAAACATAGGTCCTTAAAGAGTCTACAACACCCGACTTTGAGCAAGAAACATAGAAGATGAATAGCGTGCCCACCGTAACACCCATTTCCAAGAAGAGTTGGAGTCTTTGAAGGCAAGTATGGCTCACCTCAGTAGCTTACTCAGGCAAACATTTAAAAATACATCTGGTGAAGGTAAAAGTCCTTCCAACTAGCCTATTATTTTTGTTCAAACTCCAATAATGGCTTAGCTCGAAGAAAGAATAGGCGAACATGGTCAGGAGACCCTGTACAATCTAGAATTTGTGCGGTCAGAATCACTGACACCAACCCCTATAGTTGTAGTAGCGTTTGCCAATAAATCCCATAAAATAAAGTCGTCTGATGGCATTGATCAAAATAAGATGGTGACACTGGAAACCACAATTAGAGCCATTAAAGGGGTTGATTTATATAACCCAATACGAGTAACAGAAATGTTTTTGGTCCTAAATGGGGTTGTTCTGAAGAAATTTCATGTTCCTAAATTTATCAAATACACTAGAACACAATGCCCCATGAATCATCTCAAATCCTACTACAACAAAATGGCATAAGTGGTCCACAATGAGAAGCTACTAATACACTTCTTTCAGGATAGTTTGAGTGGAGTAGCGTTGAATTGGTATATGAGATTAGATTTTATAATTGTTGTTTATAATTTGTACAATTAATCTCCCTGTGGTTCGACCCCGGTCTTGTCGGGTTATTTATTACTTCGACACTCCTGCACTTGGGAGAAGACATCAATCTTTTAGTCGTGTCATCCAATCTAGAGAAAAGGAAGAAAAAAACAAAAGGGAATATACTTAAAAATAGAGAGATCTGGCTGCTTAGGTGCATCCCCCACTTTTGAACAACGAAATGGTTACTCTATTTCCCAAAAAGCTCCAAGCACCGTACTACTTGTATTGATGGGTAATTCGACCCAATAATTCACTAATGTTATGGAAATAACTGAGCACATAAAGCAAGGAGTTAGGAGTGGTAGAATTTCTGCACCTACTAAGAAAAGAGGCTTCAAAGGGAAAAAAAAGAAGTTAACCATGTTGACGGTGGATACAAGGGTAGGGAAAACCAATTCCAAAACTACCACACCCCATCCTAAATTGCTAACATCAATCTTAACTCTCCATTTCCTACAAGAAAACCTGAGCTTTAAATCAAACAACAAAGAGTTCAAGAACAACTACCCCAATTATCACTACCTTTAAATGAGATGCACCAAAAGCTATTGAGCATTGGGATTGTAGCTCTAGAATCATTCACGCCTCTATAACCACCTTACCCTAACTAGTACAAACTAGATCTTACTTGTGAATATCATGATGGCATTGCGAGACACAACATTCACACTTGCAATGCCTTTAAGAAGAAACTCATGCATTTGATAAAAGCTAGGTGGATAACATTCCAAGAAACTCCAAACATGAGTACAAACCCCCTACTCAATCATACTTCAAATGGTAGATCAGTAATGCAAAATGAATGGGAAATCTAAAAGCTCTGATGGCTAAAAAAGACTATATGAATTTTTGAAAGATTTGAGTTTACAAGGGTATCTGTGGTTTTCTATCCATACCATTAAAGAAACATTTGCAAAAGCTTTTATAGGGAGGTTAGTTGAAAGGAAAGTGTAGCAAAGTTAGAAAATGGTGTCTACCCCTGTTAATTCCAAAAATAATTGCCTTTGTTTGATCATGCCTATAAAGTTATTTTGATTTTGACCTGTTTTAATCTTATTGATAATTTGGCTCATAATGCCACAAGACTTTCTTTGTCAAATGAGCCCTTTCTTTTAATAAGATTATATGTTTTCTTGTATTTATTTTTTTTGTTTCATGTAATTAACACACTAAGCACATCTTCTACTCAAAGAACCACTGCACCAAGAATGATTTGGTGTGTTTTCTTTTTCTTCAAAAACTATGCTTGATCCTATATTTTCAAAATGACTTTTGAGAAATTAAAGCTTAATACAAAACATAAATTAAATTGGTATTTGTTCTAACAAACAAGTTCTGAATATTCAAGTGATATCTTAACCATACATCTAAAAAACCTGAAATCCAGCCTAAACACCATGAATCAACTTCAAACTGAGTTTTAGCTACATGAATAATGAGAAACCATTTTGTATATTCATCTGGAAGGAATCAAGGCTTACTAATTTTGAATGCATGTGTTTGAAATGAGGAAAAAAAATCTTTGATAATCCTTTCACAAGGCTAAGAAATCCTTTGTAATCTCCTTTTAAGCATAATGTGTTTTTTTAGAAAAATAACATTGGTTAGGATCACACCCTATACTGGTGGCACGTGCAAGAAACACGAAAAACCTTAATGATTAAAAGTGCCCAAACAATACTGGGGGTTGGGGGGGCGTGAAATAAAAACCTCAACGATTAAAGGTGCCCAAAATAAAAGCTATGAGGGGCATGAAAAAGTCCAAAGAGTAAAGAAGATTTAAGCATACCATAAAAATTACTAAAATGATAATGCTCAAAATAAAATAAAAAAAACTCCAATAGCGCACCATTGTATAAATCAATTTCAAGGTCAGAAAATCCAAGAACAAAAAAGAGAGAGAAGTTTGAAAACAAGTGTTGTTACCCTTTTTTTTAGTCTCCACACAAAAAAGAAAAAAATACAAAAAAGTCAAAAAAAACATATTCAAAAGAAAACTAAAAAATAATAGTAGTGAGAAGAGGATGTTAAAAATACAAAGTTAGAAATTTGACAATATATTTTTGACTTATGAGAGCCTTACTGAAAATTCAATTTGATGAAGAAAAATCCAAAATCAGATGTTTATGGACTCAATTAAATTTTATTGAAGTTTTAATTGAATTTATAATGGGTTTGATTGAAAGAAAAATTGATTCTTAAGTCAATTTAGGCTTTAATTAGAAGAAATTAAAGTTCATGGGTCAAATTATAATTTTAAGAGTTAATTTGATCAAACTAGAGGCTTGTATAAATATTAAAGTTTGATGACCAATTAAGGATTCAGTTGAAGAAATTCAAAACCAATGATCAAATTGGAAAGGGCGTGTAATTATAAGGGCTAGAATTGACTAAATTATGGGCTAATTGAAGAACTTAAAAGTTGATTGATCAGTTAAGGGCTAAAATATACAAGTTCACAACCAAGGACTAAAATTCAAATTGAATTGATTCTTAAAATTAAAATTGCAATGGAGGACTTGATTGAACAAATCTAAAATTAAAGACTGATTTGGACTTTGATGCTTTTGGCGCCAGTTTCTTTTAAATAAAGTGATTTGTTTTGGTCTAAACGATATCGTTTCATACATTGTTCATTAAAAAAAGAGAGAGCATAAAACAACGTTGTTTTGAACAACATTGTGCTTCTTTTTCCCTTGTATGCGTATTAGGGGAAAAAGAAGTTATATTCCCCTGTGTTGTTCCTCTCTCTTTCTCCACTTACCCAAACCTGACACAACTCATACCCTCACATGCCTTGCCACCATCATAGAAGAGGCAAGGGAGCCATACCCTGCAAGTGTTCTCTGGGACATATGAACAGAGGTCGCCCATGCCACTTTACCCTACGTCATAATTGGAAAGGATAGGGTGGCTCTCTCTCCTTTTCCCTCCTATAAATACCAGAGGATTAGGAGAGAAACGCAGGGGAGGTGGGTGAGGACATTGTTTTTGGAGTTGACGAGAGAACAAAAAAAAAAACATAGACAGAGGGGGGAGAGAAAAGGACAAAGAACAAAGGGGACTTTGGGGAGAAAATTTTAAAGGGATAATATAAAGGTTTTTCAAGAGAGAAAGATTTTGGGGAAAAGCTAAAAAAAAAAGGGAGATGAGATTTTAGAGAGAGGAAGAAAAGAAAGAAATAAACAAAGAAAGACGAGAGAGAAAAGGAAAAACAAAAGGTAAAAATAGAGAGAAAATAGAGAGAGAACTAAGGAGATTGAACAAAAAAGGAAGGAACATAAACCAAAAAAGAAAGAAACAAAAACGAAGTAAATAAGAAAAGGAAATAGAGGAAGAACACCTATTATTCCGCCATTGTTTTCTTCTCACCACCATGAACCACCATCATTTTGTCGCCACCAGCACCACCACCAGCACCACCACAAGGCACCGCCCGGTCAGTCTTCCCCTACCCTTCTCCTCCTCCTCCTTGTTTGTCTACTTTGTCCCCCCGCCAGCTCCATTATTTTGCTAATAAATAATGAAGAATGAATTATAATTCACTTTCCATTGCTCACATAGCATACAAACAGTAGAGAGCCACTATTCCTTAACCGGATCAGCGCCAGCCAAGTTTAAAATATTTGGGTTGGGTTTGACTTAGTTTTTCATGAGAAACTTATGTTAGGCTGAAATCATCCCAACCTATCTTTTGGCCAATGTTGGCCCCATGCTCTTTTGGGCCGAACCCGACCTAGTTTCTTTTAGGCTAAATGTTGCCCTAACTAGGGAGGACTCAACCATATATTTAGGCTAGCCCATCCCATTACATATTCATAATATAATAATATTATTATATAATATTATATATTAAACAAAAAATATTCAAAAAAACCTTTTAAAAAATGCGTGATTTTCTTACAAGTTTTTCTACTATTTTTTATTAATATTCCCGTTCTCACAAGCCCCTACGCGCTATATATATATATATATATATATATATATTATTTTCATACATCAAAACAAAACTCAAAAAATATGTTTTAACATGTATTTTGGACTTTAATAACCAGTTTATTAAAGTCATGAAAACTAGACTAATATTTTAAAAATACCAAAATTATTTTGTTTTCTTTTAATATTTAGGATTACGAACTTGTATGTAAGAAGTATTCTCGATATTAAAAAAATATTTTTTTTACTAGTGTTAGAATGGTTAGGTTTTATCCAATAAGATAAAGATCTCTTTACTAGGAAGGATTTATCTTAAACTTTAGATAGACCAACAATTAGAAAATGCAATAACACCCTAGCATATATCAGACAATTAAACAATGTAGCTTACCTTAGGTAAGGTATATTTTGGGTGATAATACCTTCCCTTTATGTAATCAATCTCGGTACCTGATCTCTGAGACCAATTAAGGTTTCTAGTGACCAAAATACTAGATGACAACTCTTATTCCCTATATACAGTGATAAAAGATAAGAGTTTCTTGTCTCCCCCTATTTTCCTGATTTACCCATAACCCGAGATTGGATTATCGTCGCAATGCCGCACACATGTAACAACAAGCACTAGCGATCCTTAGTCTTAAAATCCTTTAAACATCTTTTAAGTCAATAACTATATTTTTTCTTCATAACCAAGGGCCTAAGCCTACATTACGTGTTCAATCAAGTCCTTTCTTATCAAAGACGAGCAATTTGGATTGGGATGCAATGCTTTTTCATGCAAAACAAGCTCTATTATCTATACAAATAAAATGAATGCTTTGAAGACTGCTTCTTTGAAACTCTTAGATTGAATCTATAACCCATTTTGACTACCCAAACATCACTTCACATTTTCACCAAAATTAAAATAAAAAAATTTCAATACATATCCAAACCCATCCATAAGAATCACTTTAATTATTTTCAGAACAAGTTTGCTTTAAGCCAATATCAAACAGGAGAAAAATATTTATCTCAAAATATGTTACATTTCTAAAGAAGTTCAAGAACCAAAAAATGACATCTAAATAGAATCTGAGCTTAAAGCTATAACATTGAAAGTTTGATAAAAATAAGAATTATGTGAATATAGTAGGACACATCATGCACTACTGAGATATGTGGTACTAATGAAAGCTAAAAATGATGAGTTGTTTATACTTGATGAGTATTTTAAAATTAACTTGAAACCATAAAATCTAAAATAGATTCCATGTATATTAACTAGGTATAGATTAGTTAATATACCTAAAAGGATAAAACTTATTAGATGTAAATAAGTATTTTTTTAAAAAAATAACATGAATGAAAATATACAAATGTGTAAAACTAGACTAATTGCTGAAGGTTATAAACAAAGAAAAATATCAAAAGCTGTCAAAAGGAGATAATGAAAGATTGTATCTGTGACTTTCTTGCAGATTTAGATAATGTGTTTGATAAAGTTCAAAGTGATTTCCCACGGACTAAACCTAGGACTTGATGAAGCCTTTGGTTACATTCGACATGAAGCTCAACGTTAAACCATAATATGGGGCTTGTTCTTCTCCATCTGGCGCCCTTGTAAATCCTGTTGTTGCTATGATAAACCGAAAAGGATGGAATAATTTGCTCCTATTGTAAGAAAAGCCAACATACTGAGGATCTTCAAAAAGAACGGCTTTCCTGACTGGTACTTGGACCACCGCAAGCAGCTTAAGGCTACCTGAAATCCATGTCCTGCTGCCACCAATCTATCCACCACTCTGTCCAGCACGTCTGTGTAAATTATATCACATGCCTTGCATGGAATGGCTCCTCTCGCAGCCACAAATCAGTCCA
>NW_011499899.1:1037300-1082631 GCF_000495115.2 Populus euphratica | reverse complement strand
TTTCTGTTTCCAAGGAAGTCATCTGCTTGAATTATCTTCGGGTATACCTTCCCCAGCATTTCACCTTTTCTATCTTCACTACCTTCTGCTCTTTATTAAGATTCGTTTTAACTCACCGTCTGCAAATTTCTGAGGGTTAAGTGAAATTAATTTAGGAGGTCAGAAGATTAAATTTAGTTTCTTCACTACATTAACAACAATTATCAGATAATTGACTGTTCAAACCATGGAATTTTTCATTTGAAGTTAAGAAGTCTTCATTTGCTTGGCATAAAAAGGAAACAAGGAACAAATAAAAGCCTTTAAAATCTGTCATCATTAATGAGAATTCCGAGGACATACATCAATAATTCCGAGGACATCCATCAAGAATTCCACTGAGATCAAAGGGTAATTCCTAGTTGAGTTTTTTTTGTTTTTAATAATAATTACAGTTGATTTATTAATGAAATAACTATTCAAAATAATAATCGAGAAAAACACAATAAATTAAAAAAAAAAAGATTAGAAGTACAATTACAATATATTAGTAACATCAAAATCTAAGCTTCATTCCGTGTGCGTTTTTTACCTGTGCTTGTTCAGAAATAAAAACCTTCAGCATTGTGAACGAGGTCAGTTTCTTTGTATGAAAACCAGGCATATTATCCTTTATCTAACACAATAGACGATGAAGAGTATCAACTGTTTTGGCATTAAAAACAACTTAATTATCTATATGCCAAATTCCTTAAACTACTCCAATAAAAACCAAGGTCTACAAAGCTTCTTCTGCATATTTCCAGTTGCAAGCACACGTTATTCACGCAGTAGGTTAATTCATTGGTGACGTAACCAAGTAATTTTATGGAAGACTAATTGCAAGGAAAAGAATCGGTGCGGTTCATGAATAAGAAGAAAACTATATTTATATTATGCACAATATGATTTTTGCAATTTAATATTTTTTTTTAAACTTTAAAAAATGTCATAAGTATGTACGGTAAGCGTGTGATTCGTGAATAGGAAGAAAACTAATCTTATGTGCATTAGCATGATTTTTGCAATTTAATTTAAGTTTTTTTTTTTTAACTTTTGACAGTAATAAAAGTCATAATGGTAAGAAATAACTTTTGATGTTTCGTTATAATTTTGTTTTGAAAATTTTAATTTATACTAAATTACATAAAAACTAAACTACAATTTTGGTGAAAATTCGAGGCATAAATGTACCCCATCATGCTAAAAAATGAAGAAACAATTAAATTTAATGTCAAATTAAATAATTATTAGATGCATTTACATAAAAAAAACTTCAAGTACATAATTAAATTGTTAATAGGGCCAAATTAAAGTTTGATTACGTTTAAGCATTAATTTTGGTTCAATTAAAGGATTTAATTAAGTGTAAGGACTTAATTATACTTTAAATAGGTCAAATTAGTTATAGGGGTTTAATTGGTAAAAATTAAGTTTAGGAGACCTATTTGGGCTTAATTGAGAATATTAGAATTTTAAGAGACTAAATTTAATTTTTACCATGTTAATTGATTGAAATCAAGGGTAAAATCATAAGAAAATTAAAGTTTTGGTGTCAATTAGAGTCAAAGTAAAATATTTTGCAGCTAAGGACCAATCTATAAAGTCATCGAACTATAGGGGCTTGATTGATTTAATCCGAGGGTGAATTGCAGAAATTAAAAGTTTGATGGTCAAGTAGGGGTAAAATTGCATAAATCCAAGACCAAGAGCAAAATTAAAAAGAACATGTAATTTAAGGGCTAATATTTTAATTTGATAGGGGCTAAATTGAATTAAATCAAAAGTTTAGGGTTAATTAAGGATGTAATTAAAATAAATTGAAAGTTTGAGGACTAAATTGAGTTGTGGCCAAAATCCCAAATTCAAGAACAAATGATGTTTTTTTTCAAAAAAAGAAAAACAAAAAAACTAGACGAGGTGTTGTCTGGTTATTATTCGCTGTCTTCTCCTTTTACCCGAAAAATCTGTTTAAGTCACCTACTTTGCAAGTGCATTTAATGTCTATACTCTTCACTAAATTTGGCAAAACATACACAAAATTGATCACCTAACATCCCTCCACACCCTAGTATGGTCCTCATTAGCTTACTAGCACCAAAGCTAACATGGTGTCAACCCAAAGAAGTCAACTTAAGTAGCCTTGAACTATCAAATTTGACAGTTCATAATGTATACTTTGAGCTAATGGATGAAATCCTTCCCAACTGAATTTAGGGTCAAATTTTTTTTCAATGAACATAAGATTACCCTCTCTCATGCCTTATAAATATGGGTGGATTTCATGGCCTGAGCATAATGAAAATCAGGTTAAAAATTGGCAAAAAAAAACTAGCCTTACTCCATAGCTTTTCTCTTTTCTATCATCTCTCCCTCTCTTCATTCTTTGTCTCCACATGATCTTAGCCACACCATCTCAGCACCGTCATGAATAAGAGCGGCCCAACCTTTTCCCCCAACCTATCCCACCACAGTGAACAGTAACACCTTCGCGAATTCCTCTTTCTCTTCTGCAAGCTTCTTATTCCTCCCACCACACCAACTTAGAATGTCATTTCTTCCATCAGCATCTTCATGCACCTCATGCCAAACCAGTGATAGTAGCTTCACCACCCTCATGCCTGGAACAACCGCCATTCTTCTTCTCTCTTATTTCTATAGATTTCTTCTCCCTCTTACTACAATCAATGTCAGCCATCATTTTTCCACCAATACCACCCTTTCCATCGCTAGCACCATGTCACTTCACAGCCAGACCACCCTCATGACCGGATGGCAACTCTGCTAGGGAATACTTTTTGTAGTTGGACTAAATTTTGCTTGTTTGATTGTTTACCTATTTGTTCTGGATTGTTTAATTTTAGCTCAAATTTTCATTTGTCTAGCATTTTTATTTCTTGTTCATGCATAAGTACATCATTTACATGTTAATGCCCTCAGCATTTTGATTTCACGAGTAGCCTAATTCTAGGTTAGGCGGGGAGTAAAGGTTATTTTGATTACCTTTGTTTAATCATGCCTGCAAAGTTATTTTGATTTTGACCTGTTTTAATCTTATTGATAATTTGGCTCATAATGCCACAAGATTTTCTTTGTCAAATGAGTCCTTCCTTTTAATAAGATTATATGTTTTCTTGTATTTTTTTTTGTTTCATGTAATTAACACACTAAGCACATCTTCTACTCAAAGAACCACTGCACCAAGAATGATTTGGTGTGTTTTCTTTTTCTTCAAAAACTATGCTTGATCTTATATTTTCAAAATGACTTTTGGGAAATTAAAGTTTAGTACAAAACATAAATTAAATTGGTATTTGTTCTAACAAACAAGTTCTACAAATTCAAGTGATATCTTAACCATACATCTAGAAAACCTGAAATCCAGCCTAAACACCATGAATCAACTTCAAACTGAGTTTTAGCTACATGAATAATGAGAAACCATTTTGCATATTCATTTGGGAGAAATCAAGGCTTACCAATTTTGAATGCATGTGTTTGAAATGAGAAAAAAAAATCTTTGATAATCCTTTCACAAGGCTAAGAAATCCTTTGTAATCTCACCCTATACTGGTGGCACGTGCAAGAAACACAAAAATCCTTTATGATTAAAAGTGCCTAAACAATACTGGGGGGATATGAAATAACAACCTCAACGATTAAAGGTGTCGAGAACAAAAGCTACGAGGGGCATGACAAAGTCCAAAGAGTTAAAAAGATTTAAGCATGCCATAAAAATTACTAAAATGATAATGCTTAAAATCAAAAAAAGAAAAACTCCAAAGCCTGTAAGGCACAATTTTGTAAATTAATTTCAAGGTCCAGAAAATCCAAGAACAAAAAAGGGAGAGAACTTGGGAAACAAGTGTTGTTACTCTTTTTTGAGTCTCCACACAAAAAAAAAGAACATACAAAAAAGTCAAAAAAACATATTCAAAAGAAAACTAAAAAATAATAGCAGTGAGAAGAGAACGTCGGAGCACCTAGAAAATAACTAAAAATTAGTTGAGGATGTTAAAAATACAAAGTTAGAAATTTAACAATATATTTTTAATTTATGAGAGCCTTATTGAAAATTCAATTTGATGAAGAAAAGTCCAGAATCAGATGTCTATGGACTCAATTAAATTTTAATGAAGGTTTAATTGAATTTATAAAGGGTTTGATTGAAAGAAAAATTGATTCTTACGTCAATTTAAGCTTTAATTAAAAGAAATTAAAGTTCATGGGTCAAATTATAATTTTAAGAGTTAAGTTGATCAAACCAGAGGCTTGCATAAATATCAAAGGTTGATGACCAATTAAGGATTTGGTTGAAGAAATTCAAAACCAATGATCAAACTGGAAAAGACGTGTAACTATAAGGGCTAGAATTGACTAAATCATGGGCTAAATTGAAGAACTTAAAAGTTGATTGATCAGTTAAGGGCTAAAATATACAAGTTCAAAACCAAAGACTAAAATTGAAATAGAATTGATTCTTAAAATTAAAATTGCAATGCAGGACTTGATTGAACAAATATAAAATTAAAGATTGATTTGGACTTTGATACTTTTAGCGCTAGTTTCTTTTAAATAAAGTGACGTGTTTTGGTCTAAACGACATCGTTTCATACATTGTTCATTAAAAAGAAAAAACATAAAACGATGTTGTTTTGAACAACGTTGTGCTTCTTCTTCCCTTGTACGTGCAGTAGGGGAAAAATAAGTTATATTCCCCTGTGTTGTTCCTCTCTCTTTCTCTACTTACCCAAACCCGACACAACTCATACCCTCACATGCCTTGTCACCATCATAGAAGAGGCAGGGGAGCCATACCCTGCAAGTGTGCTCTAGGACAGATGAACAGAGGTTGCCCCATGCCACTTTACCCTATGTCATAATTGGAAAGGGTAGGGTGGCTCTCTCTCCTTTTCCCTCCTATAAATACCAGAGGATTAAGAGAGAAACGTAGGGGAGGTGGGTGAGGACATTGTTTTTGGAGTCGACGAGAAAAAAAAAAACAGAGATAGAGGGGAGAGAGAAAAGGACAAAGAACAAAGGGGACTTTGGGGAGAAAATTTTGAAGGGATAATATAAAGGTTTTTCAAGAGAGAAAGATTTTGGGAAGAGCTGAAAAAAAAAAAAGAGACAAGATTTTAGAGAGAGGAAGAAAAGAAAGAAATAAACAGAGATAGGTGAGAGAGAAAAGGAAAAACAAGAAGGTAAAAATAGAGAGAAAATAGAGAGAGAACTAAGGAGATTGAACCAAAAAGGAAGGAACATAAACCAAAAAAGAAAGAAACAAAAAAGAAGTAAATAAGAAAAGGAAATAGAGGAAGAACACCTATTATTCTGCCATCGTTCTTTTTCTCACCACCACGAACCACCATCATTCTGCCGCCACCAGCACCACCACCACAAGACATCGCCCGGTCAATCTTCCCCCACCCTTCTCCTCCTCCTCCTTCTTCCTCTACTTCGCCCCCCCTCCCGGGCAGCTCCATTATTTTGCTAATAAACAATGGAGAATGAATTATAATTCACTTTCCACTGCTCATATAACATATAAATAGTAGCGAGCCATTGTTCCTTACCCAGATCAGCACCAACCAAGTTTAAAAGATTTGGGTTGGGTTTGGCTCAATTTTTCATGAGAAAATTATGTTAGGCTGAAATCAGCCCAACCCATCTTTTGGCCAATGCTGGCCCAGTGCTCTTTTGGGCCGAACTCGACCTAGTTTCATTTAGGTTGAATGTCGCCCCAACTAGGGAGGGCTCAACCCATATATTTAGGCTAGCTCATCCCATTATATATTCATAATATAATAATAATATTATACATTAAACAAAAAATATTAAAAAAAAACCTTTTAAAAAATGCGTGATTTTCTTACAAGTTTTTCTACTATTTTTTATTAATATCAGTTTTTATTTTTATACTATAAAGATACAAATATCATATGAAAATATCCGATTTTTTCTGAAACATTGCAAAAACATTACACAAAAAAACAAAAAAAATATCTTATTTTCTTGCATATGACCAAGTCTCTCAAAGATTATATATATATATAATTTTTCATACATCAAAATAAAATTCAAAAAATATGTTTTAGCATGTATTTTGGACTTTAATAATCAGTTTATTAAAGTCATAAGAACTAAGCCAATATTTTAAAAATACCAAAATTATTTTGTTTTCTTTTAATATCTAGGATTACAAACTTATATATAAGACGTATTCTCAATATTAAAAAGTAGTTTTTTTACGAGTGTTAGAATGGTTAGGTTTTACCCAATAAGATAAAGATCTCTTTACTAGGAAGGACTTATCTTAAACTTTAGATAGACCAACAATTAGAAAATGCAGCTTACCTTAGGTAAGGTGTATTTTGGGTGATAATACATTTTCTTTATACAATCAATCCTCGTACCCGATCTATGAGACCAGTTAAGGTTCCTAGAGACCAAAATACTAGATGGCAACCCTCATTCCTTATATACAGTGATAAAAGACAAGAATTTCTTGTCTCCCCCCATTTTCATGATTTAACCATAACCCGAGAGTGGATTATCGTTGCAATTCCGCACATGTGCGACAACAAACACTAGCGATCCTTAGTCTTAAAGTCCCTTAAGTATCTTTTAAGCCAATAAATATATTTTTTTCTTCATAACTAAGAGCCTAAGCCTACGTTATGTGTTCAATTAAGCCCTTTCTTATCAAACGCGAGCAATTTGGATTGGGATGCAATGCTTTTTCATGCAAAACAAGCTCCATTATCTATGAAAATAAAATGAATGCTTTGAAGACTGGTTCTTTAAAACTCTTAGATTGAATCTGTAACCAATTTTGACTACCCAAACATCACTTCACATTTTCACCAAAATTAAAACAAAAGAATTTCAATGCATATCCAAACCCATCCATGAGAATCACTTCAATTATTTTCAGAACATGTTTGCCAATATAAAACGAGAGAAAAATATTTATCTCAAAATATGTTACATTTCTAAAGAAGTTCAAGAATCAAAAATTGACATCTAAATAGAACCTGAGCTTAAAGCTATAACATTGAATGTTTAGCCTGAAAGTTTGATAAAAATAAGAATTATGTAAATATAGTAGGACACATCATGCACTACGCACTACTGAGATATGTGCTTCTCATGAAAGTTAAAAATAATGAGTTGTTTATACTTGATGAGTCTATTAATTATATCAAACCAATATCTGATATTGATTTTAAAATTAAGTTGAAGCCATAAAATCTAAAATAGATTCCATGTATACTAACTAGGTATAGATTAGTTAATACACCTTAAAGGATAAAACTTATTAGATATAAATAAGTTTATTTTAAAAAATAACATGAATGAAAATATATAAATATATAAAACTAGACTAATTACTAAAGGTTATAAACAAAGAAAAATATCAAAATCTGTCAAAAGGAGATAATGAAAGATTGTATCTGTGACTTTCTTGCAGATTTAGATAATGTGCTTGATAAAGTTCAAAGTGATTTCCCACGGACTAAACCTAGGACTTGTAAATCCTGTTGTTGCTATGATAAGGCGTTTGTTAATCGATAAACCGAAAAGGATGGAATAATTTGCTCCTATTGTTAGAAAAGCCGACATACTGAGGATAATTGCTTCAAAAAGAACGGCTTTCCTGACTGGTACTTGGACCACCGCAAGCAGCTTAAGGCTACCTGAAATCCATGTCCTGCTGCCACCAATCTATCCACCACTCTGTCCAGCACGTCTGTGTAAATTATATCAGATGCCTTGCATGGAATGGCTCCTCTCGCAGCCACAAATCAGTCCACCGAAGTATATATTATGATACAATTAGCCTTCAACATGACCACAATGAAAGTATTTGTATGCATAAGCTCCAAAAGCCACTACCAGAGCAAGCACTCCTGCAACTTGTAGAGCTAACTTGGTATTCATCTCTAGTGTCGAACTTGAACTCTCTATGTGTAACAAGTAACTTGATGGCATACTTTCACTTCTTGTAATACTTTCAGTGCTGCCTGGTTTTGCAGGAAATGCAGTTGTTTGCTTAGGCAGTATTATTTGAAGAATATCACCAGAAAACTTAGCCCGAATTTGATCTGTTTTACAATTCTTTAGGATCTTGATTTCCATACGAAAGCGTCTCCGGAGAGTACCATCTATAGGTCGCTCTCCAGTAATTTTCACAACATCAGGTTCCTTTACTTGGACCCTCAGGTGTTGTTTTTTGAATCCTATAAACAGAAGGAAAGGTAAATTGTGAAACAATTTAAATGCTTGTTTTCTTCATGATAAATTGGAGGACATACCAAATAAATTAAGTACCTCGTAGATGGATCTCAAGTATCTCATGTTCATCCCTTTTCCACTGGCAAAAGAGCTCAAAATCACCATAATACAGCTTTAAGGGTTCTTCATTCATGGTTTCCATTTGAAGGCTTCTTTGGTTTTCTCCAAGGTTGTTCTTGGATAAAGGAGGTCGAAGATGATGTGAATTCTTAATTAACTAAATGAATTGATCTGTTATATATACGTTGTTTTTGACACATACATGAGAGGCAAATTAGAGGTTCCTTGTGGGTTTCATTTGGGAAAAGAATAGATTCATTTTTCTGTTTCCAAGGAAGTCATCTGCTTGAATTATCTTCGGGTATACCTTCCCCAGCATTTCACCTTTTCTATCTTCACTACCTTCTGCTCTTTATTAAGATTCGTTTTAACTCACCGTCTGCAAATTTCTGAGGGTTAAGTGAAATTAATTTAGGAGGTCAGAAGATTAAATTTAGTTTCTTCACTACATTAACAACAATTATCAGATAATTGACTGTTCAAACCATGGAATTTTTCATTCGAAGTTAATAAGTCTTCAATTGCTTGCAATAAAAAGGAAACCAGAAACAAATAAAAGCCTTTAAAATCTGTCATCATTAATGAGAATTCCGAGGACATACATCAATAATTCCGAGGACATCCATCAAGAATTCCACTGAGATCAAAGGGTAATTCCTAGTTGAGAGGAACAAAATGAACTTAAATTTTTTTTTTAAAAAAAGATTAGAAACAAGTACAATTATAATATATCAGTAACATCAGAATCTAATCTTCATTTCTTGTGTGTTTTTTGTCTGTGCTTGTTCTAAAATAAATACCTTCAGCATTGTGAATGAAGTCAGTTGTTTTTGTCAGGCTTATTAATCTTCATCTACCAAAATAGACGATGACGAGTATATGCCAAATTCCTTAAACTACTCCAATAAAAACCAAGGTCTACAAAGCTTCTTCTGCATATTTCCAGTTGCAAGCACACGTTATTCACGCAGTAGGTTAATTCATTGGTGACGTAACCAAGTAATTTTATGGAAGATTAATTGCAAGGAAAAGAATCGGTGCGGTTCATGAATAAGAAGAAGACTATATTTATATTATGTACAATATGATTTTTGCAATTTAATATAATTTTTTTTAAAACTTTAAAAAATGTCATAAGTATGTACGGTAAGAGTGTGATTCGTGAATAGGAAGAAAACTAATATTATGTGCATTAGCATGATTTTTGCAATTTAATTTAAGTTATTTTTTTAAACTTTTGACAGTAATAAAAGTCATAATGGTAAGAAATAACTTTTGATGTTTTGTTATAATTTTGTTTTGAAAATTTTAATTTATACTAAATTATTTCTTTGAAGAAACATACTTTGATTCATTTTTACTAAACATGGTTTTAACTTACAATCATTTTAACTCATGGGTTATTTATAAGAAAATAATTTTTAAATTATAATTCAAAGTTAAAAATTATAATTCAAAAATTATGTCAAATGAACTCTTAAATTGTAAAAGAACCTTCTCAACTCAATATGTTAAACTATTAGATGAGGTTTCTAAATATTATTTATATTATTTGCTAACACACTTTCTAAAGTGAGGGTCTTTTGAACTTGAAACTTGTATATGCTCACTCTACCTTGTGCTTAATTTTTATCAAATAAATAGAAAAGAAGAGATTCGAACTAGTGACTACTTGGTCATCAAGGCTTTGGTACCATGTCAAAGAACTATCTCAACATAATAACTTAAACTATTAGATAAGATTTTAAGATATGCTTTATATTAGTCTTTAGCATAGCCCCAATATGTAGGATCAAAATATACATTTATAATGCATGGAAATGACATAATCCAAAAAGTGAATCAATTTTTTTTGAAAAGAAACAAAAACTAGAAAAGAAAAGGGTGCGGACGACCTAACATGTTGTCCATACATTCGTATCTGATATTCATGAGCCATAAAAACTCCATCTATAAGTTATATATATTAAAAAGAAGCTTACTAGATTATTGGAGTCTCTAAGTGATATTTATGAGCCAATAAATGGTTGTTCTTTTTGCACAAATTAACATATGATAGTGTCATAATTCATTTATAGGTTATTCTCTTAATTCACCTTTTTTTCAAATTAAAAATTAAAAAATAAAACAAATGATGGCAATATAGAGAAGAAGGTTAGAGAGGATTCAAAAAATTACATAAAAACTAAACTACAATTTTGGTGAAAATTCGAGGCATAAATGTACCCCATCATGCTAAAAAATGAAGAAACAATTAAATTTAAGGTCAAATTAAATGATTATTAGATGTATTTACATAAAAAAAACTTCAAGTACATAATTAAATTTTTAATAGGCCAATTTAATTTATTTATGGGCTAAATTAAAGTTTGATTATGTTTAAGGATTAACTTGGGTCCAATTAAAGGATTTAATTAAGTGTAAGGAGTTAATTATACTTTAAATCGGTCAAATTAGTTTTATTCAAGGTTAGAGGTTCCACTAATGGTATATCAAACAAGTATAGTATAAACTCTTATTATTGAATTGGAAACCACACACAAAGGAGGTTCCAATCAGATTATATATTGTTAACATGATTACATTAGTCATCTTATTCAATTAATGCTAATACTTGTAAATCTCGTCAAGCATTCATGATTATAACTTATGTTAACAATAAATCAAGTTCCTTTCATAGCTCAGGTGTCGGTTATACCATACATTATGGGCTATGAAAGTGCCAAGCATTTGTTGTACCAAGTGTTATACAACATAAATCAAGATTAGTCATTTAACAAGCAAAGTATTAAAGAGTGAACAAGATAACAAATATAAAACATGTTAGTATCAAACATTAAAGTCCATATTAAGTTTACATTATACTTATTCTTACACCATTAGTGTAACCTTTTCACCTTGACATAATTAACTTAGCTAGACATAATGAAAGAAAGCAAAATAGATAAACAAAATAAGAACATAAAAGTTAACTAAGTAAAGGAAAGGAAATGAAAGGCATAAACTTAATATTAATGAAAACAAAGCATAAAAAATACAAAGAGAGAAAGGAAGAGCATGATCTTGATCTGGAAATCAAGATGCCTAAATGCATGGCAAATGCCTCCTTTTATAGGCCAAAAATGGGAACTATTGATTTGATGACTAATTGATAAGTGGGTGACCAACTTTTGACTTGGTGACAATCCTTATCTTCTCTTGTCTGCCCAAAACGTCATTGATAACGTCAAAATTGGAGCCAGTTGTAAACATGAAAGTTGTAGGCAATTGTCTCAGCTTTCTTGTGTAAAAACTTCAGCTCATTTGGACTTCTAGAACTCTAGATATGGCCAAAATACCGAACAGTGCTCGGGCTGGAAGACAGATTCGGGCTTCTTTGTTGTTGCTACAATTTGGACTTGATAATGGCCTTTTTAGATCTTGGGCTCCATATGAAAGTTGTAGGCCTATGTCTTACCTTTCCATCCATATAAATTTGACCTAAATCTGAGATATATAGCTCTAGATATGACCCAATTACCGAACAGTGTTCCGGTTTGGATTGCACCGACATCTCTTTTCTAAGTTTGGCCATCTCTTTATCCTTGCAATTTAAGTTCTTCAAGTCATCAATCAATCCTTTCATTTATGTGATAGGCCTGCATTAAAAATAGATATTTACCATAAATTATAGGTATCTTATATTATTAGATACATTATTATAAAACATATTTTAGTTAAGGAGTTATTGATATTTCAAGTGCAAAATGATGATATAAAACCATGATAAAAATGCACTTTTAAGTACTAATCAGAGACAAATTTGGGCTTAATTGAAAATATTAGAATTTTAAGAGACTAAATTTAATTTTTACCAGGTTAATTGATTGAAATCAAGGGTAAAATCACAAGAAAATTAAAGTTTTGGAGTCAATTAGAGTCAAATTAAAATATTTTGCAGCCAAGTACCAATCAATAAAAGTCATCGAACTATAGGGGCTTAATTGATTTAATCCGGAGGTGAAATTGAAGAAATTAAAAGTTTGATAGTTAAGTAGGTGTAAAATTGCATAAATCCAATACCAAGAGCAAAATTGAAAAGAGCATGTAAATTACGGGCTAATATTTTAACGAGCTAATATTTTAATTCGATAGGGGCTAAATTGAATTAATGCAAAAGTTTAGGGTCAATTAAGGGTGCAATTAAAATAAATTGGAAGTTTGAGGACTAAATTGAGTTATGGCCAAAATGCTAAATTCAAGAACAAAATGAAGTTGTTTTTCAAAAAAAGAAAAACAAAAAAACTAGACGAGGTGTCGTCTGGTTATTGTTCATTGTCTTCTTCTTTTACCTAAAAAATCTATTCAAGTCACCTATCTTGTAAGTGCATTTAATGTCTGTACCCTTCACTAAATTTAGCAAAACATACACAAAATTGATCACCTAACATCCCTCCACACCCTAGTATGGTCCTCACCGGTTTACTAGCACCAAAGCTAACGTGGTGTCAACCCAAAGAAGTCAACTTAAGTAGCCTTAAACTATTAAATTTGATAGTTCATGATGTATAATTTGAGCCAATGGGTGGAATCCTTCCCAACTGAATTTAGGGTTAAATTTTTTTTTAATGAAGATAAGATTACCCTCTTCCATCGTTTATAAATAAGAGTTAATTTCATGGCCTGAGCATAATGAAAATCAGGTTCAAAATTGGCAAAAACAACTAGCCTTACTCCCTAGCTTTTCTCTTTTCTGTCGTCTCTCCCTCTTTTCATTCTCTGTCTCCATATGATCTCAGACACACCATCTCAGCACCGTCGTAAATAAGAGAGGCCCAACCTTTTCCTCCAACTTATCCCACCATAGTGAATAGTAACACCTTCGTGAATTCCTCTCTCTTTCTCTTCTGCAAGCTTCTTATCCCTCCCACCACACCAACTCAAATTGTCATTTCTTCCATCAGCATCTTCATCCGCCTCATGCCAAACCAGTGACAGTAGCTTCACCACCCTCATGCCTGGAACAACCATTGTTCTTCTTCTCTCTTATTTCTATAGATTTCTTCTTCCTCTTCCTACAACCAACGCCAGCCATCATTTTCCCACCAACACCACCCTTTCCATTGCTAGCACCACGTCACTTCACAGCCAGACCACCCTCATGATAGGATGGCGACTCCGCTAGGAAACACTTTTTCCAATTGGACTAAATTTTGCTTGTTTGATTGTTTACCTATTTGTTTTGGATTGTTTAATTTTAGCTCATATTTTCATTTGTTTAGCATTTTTATTTCTTGTTCATGCATAAGTACATCAGGTACATGTTAATACCCTCATGCATTTTGATTTCACGAGTAGCCCAATTCTAGGTTGGGGGGGAGTAAAGGTCTATCTTATGACTTTTAATTGAGGTTTAGATTCGTGACACATCTAACTATGAATTAAGTGTTTACTCGATAATGGCAGTCACATTGTGCCCTAACCATTCCTTGTAAACCCTTATATTGCCTTCATCTAAAGTAGTCATTAGGCAGTTTATAGACCTTTTCAAGACCAAGTAGAAAAGTTACCCATCATGTAATGGCTTAGAACCTTACCTTAGAGCATAGACTTGCTAAATATTCATGTTGTATGGGTTTTTGTCATCCATACCTAATATGAATGTAGATACATTTGTATCCATACACATACATCCATTCATTGTAAATAACATACATACATACATCATGTTAAAATATAGGTCCTTAAAGAGTCTACAACACCCAACTCTAAGCAAGAAACATAAAAGATGAATAGCGTGCTCATCATAACACTCATTTCCAAGAAGAGTTGGGGTCTCTAAAGGCAAGTATGGCTCGCCTCAGTAGCTTACTCGAGCAAACATTTAAAAATGCCTCTGGTGAAGGTCCTTCCAACTAGCCTATTATTTTTGTTCAAACTCTAATAATGGCTTAGCCCGAAGAAAGAATAGGCGAATATGGTCAGAAGCCCCTATACAATCCAAAATTTATGCTGTCAGAATCACCGACACCAACCCCTACAGTTATAAAAGCATTTGCCAATGAATCTTACAAAACAAATTCGTTTGATGGCATTGATAAAAATAAGATGGTGGCACTAGAAACCAGAATCAGAGCCATTAAAAGGGTTGATTTATATAACCTAATATGAGCAACATAAATGTTTTTGGTCCTAAATGGGGTTGTTCTGAAGAAATTTCATGTTCCTAAATTTATCAAATACATTAGAACACAATGCCCCATGAATCATCTCAAATCCTACTACAACAAAATGGCATAAGTGGTCCACAATGAGAAGCTACTAATACACTTCTTTCAGGATAGTTTGAGTGGAGTAGCGTTGAAATGGTATATGAGGTTAGATAATACCAAGATCAACACATAAAAGGATCTTGTAAACGCTTTTATCAAGCAATACAAATATAATATGAATATTGCTCCCAATATAACCAACTTGTCCAATCTAGAGAAAAGGGACAAAGAAAACAAAAGGGAATATGCTTAAAGATGGAGAGATCTGGCTGCTTAGGTGCATCCCCCACTTTTGGACAACGAAATGGTTACTCTATTTCCTAATAGGCTCCAGGCACCGTACTACTTGTATTGATGGGTAATTCGGCCCGACAATTCACTAACATTATGGTAATAGCTGAGCACATAAAGTAAGGAGTCAGGAGTGGTAGAATTTCTGCACCTACTAAGAAAAGAGGCTTTAAAAGGAAAAGAAAAGAAGTTGACCATGCTGACAGCGGATACAAGGGTAGGAAAAACAAATTCCAAAACTACCATACCCCATCCTAAATTGCTAACATCAATCTTAACTCTCCATTTCCTACAATAAAACCTGAGCTTTAAATCAAACACTAAAGAGTTTAAGAACAACTACCCTAATTATCACTACCTTTAAATGAGATGCACCAAAAGCTATTGAGCATTGGGATTGTAGCTCTAGAATCATTCACGCCTCTATAACCACCTTACCCTAACTAGTACAAACTAGATCTTACCATGAATACCATGATGGTGTTGTGAAAAACAACATTCACATTTGCAATGCCTTTAAGAAGAAGCTAATGCATTTGATAAAAGCTAGGTGGATAACATTCAAAGAAACTCCAAACGTGAGTACAAACCCCCTACTCAATATGGTAGATTAGTAATGTAAAATGCATGGGAAATCTAAAAGCTCTGATGGCCAAAAAAGACTACATGAATTTTTGAAAGATTTGAGTTTACAAGGGTATCTGTGGTTTTCTATCCATACCATTAAAGAAACATTTGCAAAAGCTTTTATAGGGAGGTTAGTTGAAAGGAAAGTGTAGCAAAGTTAGAAAATGGTGTCTACCCCTGTTAAGTCCAAAAATAATTGTTTTTGTTTGATCATGCATGCAAAGTTATTTTGATTTTGACCTGTTTTAATCTTATTGATAATTTGGCTCATAATACCATAAGACTTTCTTTGTAAAATGAGCCCTTCCTTTTAATAAGATTATATGTTTTCTTGTATTTATTTTTTTTGTTTCATGTAATTAACACACTAAGCACACCTTTTACTCAAAGAACCACTACACCAAGAATGATTTGGTGTGTTTTCTTTTTCTTCAAAAACTATGCTTGATCTTATATTTTCAAAATGACTTTTGGGAAATTAAAGCTTAGTATAAAATATAAATTAAATTGGTGTTTGTTCTAACAAACAAGATTTGTAAATTCAAGTGATATCTTAACCATGCATCTAAAAAACCTGAAGTCCGGCCTAAACACCATGAATCATCTTCAAAACTGAGTTTTAGCTACATGAATAATGAGAAACCATTTTGCATATTCATTTGGGAGAAATCAAGGTTTACCAATTTTGAATGCATGTGATTGAAATGAGGAAAAAAAATCTTTGATAATCCTTTCACAAGGCTAAGAAATCCTTTGTAATCTCCTTTTAAGCATAATGTGTTTTTTTAGAAAAATAACATTGGCTAGGATCACATCCTATACTGGTGGCACGTGCAAGAAACACGAAAAACCTTAATGATTAAAAGTGCCCAAACAATACTAGGGGGACATGAAATAAAAACCTCAACGATTAAAGGTGCCCACAACAAAAGCTATGAGGGGCATGAAAAAATCCAAAGAGTAAAAAAGATTTAAGCGTACCATAAAAATAACTAAAATGATAATGCTCAAAATCAAAAAAAAAGAAAAACACCAAAGCCTATAAGGCACCGTTTTGTAAATCAATTTAAAGGTCCAGAAAATCCAAGAACAAAAAAGAGAGAGAGGTTGGGAAACAAGTGTTGTTATCCTTTTTTGAGTCTCCACACAAAAAAGAAGAAAATACAAAAAAGTAAAAAAAAACAACATATTCAAAAGAAAACTAAAAAGTAATTGCAGTGAGAAGAGGATGTCGGAGCACCTAGAAAATAACTAAAAATTGGTTGAGGATGTTAAAAATACAAAGGTAGAAATTTAACAATATATTTTTGACTTATGAGAGCCTTATTGAAAATTCAATTTGATGAAGAAAAGTCCAGAATCAGATGTCTATGGACTCAATTAAATTTTATTGAAGGTTTAATTGAATTTACAAAGGGTTTGATTGAAAGAAAAATTGATTTTTAAGTCAATTTAGACTTTAATTGGAAGAAATTAAATTTCATGGGTCAAATTATAATTTTAAAAGTTAATTTGGTCAAACCAGTGGCTTATATAAGTATTAAAGTTTGATGACCAATTAAGGATTTGGTTGAAGAAATTTAAAACCAATGATCAAACTGGAAAAGGCGAGTAACTATAAGGGCTAGAATTGACTAAATCATGGGCTAAATTGAAGAGCTTAAAAGTTGATTGATCTGTTAAGGGCTAAAATATACAAGTTCACAACCAAGGACTAAAATTCAAATTGAATTGATTCTTAAAATTAAAATTGCAATGGAGGACTTGATTGAACAAATCTAAAATTAAAGACTGATTTGGACTTTGATGCTTTTGGCGCCAGTTTCTTTTAAATAAAGTGATTTGTTTCGGTCTAAACGATATCGTTTCATACATTGTTCATTAAAAAAAAAGTATAAAACAATGTTGTTTTGAACAGTATTGTGCTTCTTTTTCCCTTGTACGCGTAGTAGAGGAAAAAGAAGTTATATTCCCCTGTGTTGTTCCTCTCTTTTTCTCTACTTACCCAAACCTGACACAACTCATACCCTCACATGCCTTGCCACCATCATAAAAGAGGCAAGGGAGCCATACTCTGCAAGTGTGCTCTGGGACAGATGAACAAAGGTCACCCATGCCACTTTACCCTACGTCATAATTGGAAAGGGTAGGGTGGCTCTCTCTCCTTTTCCCTACTATAAATACCAGAAGATTAGGAGAGAAACGCGAGGGAGGTGGGTGAGGACATTGTTTTTGGAGTTGACGAGAGAACGATAAAAAAACAAAGACAGAGGGGAGAGAGAAAAGGACAAAGAACAAAGGGGACTTTGGGGAGAAAATTTTGAAGGGATAATATAAAGGTTTTTCAAGAGAGAAAGATTTTGGGAAGAGCTGGAAAAAAAAAAAAGAGAAACAAGATTTTAGAGAGAGGAAGAAAAGAAAGAAATAAACAGAGATAGGCAAGAGAGAAAAGGAAAAAAAATACAAAAGGTAAAAATAGAGAGAAAATAGAGAGAACTAAGGAGATTGAACAAAAAAGGAAGGAACATAAACCAAAAAAAAAAGAAACAAAAAAGAAGTAAATAAGAAAGGAAATAGAGGAAAAACACCTATTATTCCGCCATCGTTCTTTTCTCACCACCACGAACCACGATCAATCTTCACCCACCCTCCTCCTCCTCCTCCTTCTTCTACTTCATCCCCCCACCAGCTCTATTATTTTGCTAATAAACAATGGAGAATGAATTATAATTCACTTTCCATTGCTCACATAGCATACAAACAGTAGAGAGCCATTGTTCCTTAGTCGCATCAGCGCTAGCCAAGTTTAAAATATTTGGGTTGGGTTTGGCTCAGTTTTCCATGCGAAAATTATGTTGAGCTGAAATCAGCCCAACCCATCTTTTGGTCAATGCTAGCCCGGTGCTTTTTTGGGCCAAACCTGACCTAATTTCTTTTAGGTTGAATGTCACCCCAACTAGGGAGGGCTCAACCCATATATTTAGGCTAGCCCATTCCTTTATATATTCATAATATAATAATATTATTATATAATATTAAATATTAAACAAAAAATATTTTACGAACTTATATGTAAGATATATTCCTGATATTAAAAAAAGTAGTTTTTTTACTAGTGTTAGAATGGTTAGGTTTTACCCAATAAGATAAATATCTCTTTACTAGGAAGGACTTATCTTAAACTTTAAATAGACCAACAATTAGAAAACACAATAACACCCTAGCATATATCAAATAATTAAACAATGTAGCTTACCGTAGGTAAGGTGTATTTTGGGTGATAATACCTTCCTTTTATGCAATCAATCCTTGTACCTGATCTCTGAGACCAGTTAAGGTTCCTAGTGATCAAAATACTAGATGACAACTCTCATTCCCTATATATAGTGATAAAAGACAAGAATTTCTTATCTCCCCCCATTTTCATGATTTAACCATAACTCGAGAGTGGATTATCGTTGCAATTCCGCACATGTGCGACAACAAATACTAGCGATCCTTAGTCTTAAAATTCCTTAAACATCTTTTAAGCCAATAAATATATTTTTTTCTTCATAATCAAGAGCCTAAGCCTACGTTACATGTTCAATCAAGCCCTTTCTTATCAAAGGCGAGCAATTTGGATTGGGATGCAATGCTTTTTCATGCAAAACAAGCTCCATCATCTGTACAAATAAAATGAATGCTTTAGCTTGGATTGGGCTGTGTACTCCCTCCGTTGTCTTCTGCTCTCGGCTTCTTTAGCTGGCTGATGCTGTTTTGAAGTTTGGGGAATGCTGCCTGGTGGATCTGCTTGGCTTGGCTAATTTCTGGCTATATGTTTGGGTCTCTTCATGGCTCATATGGGATCTTCGTCTCCCCTATCGGGATGCTGTCCTCCACTCTGGATTGAGCTCTATGGGTTTTTCCTTTCCCTATGTCACTTTTGTTTGCCTTGTGGCTTGTTTAATTATTTATTATCATATTTTCTCGGGAGCTTGTTCCCGTTTGTATTTCGGTTTTGGGTATCTGTTACCCTTTATTTTCCTATTTATATTTTGTTATGCTGCATCTGTGGCATGGTTACTTTTGATCTCAATATATTCTTACCTTTGATCAAAAAATGAATGCTTTGAAAACTGGTTCTTTGAAACTCTTAGATTGAATCTGTAACCCATTTTGACTACCCAAACATCACTTCATATTTTCACCAAAATTAAAACAAAAGAATTTCAATACATATCCAAACCCATCCATGAGAATCACTTTAATTATTTTCAGAACATATTTGCTTCAAGCCAATATCAAACGAGAGAAAAATATTTATCTCAAAATATATTACATTTCTAAAGAAGTTCAAGAACCAAAAATTAACATCTAAATAGAACCTGCGTTTAAAGCTATAACATTGAATGTCTAGCCCGAAAGTTTGATAAAAATAAGAATTATGTAAATATAATAGGACATATCATGCACTACTGAGATATGTGCTTCTCATGGAAACTAAAAATGATGAGTTGTTTCTACTAATTACATGAAACCAATATCTGATATTGATTTTAAAATTAACTTGAAGTCATAAAATCTAAAATAGATTTCATGTATACCAACTAGGTATAGATTAATTAATATACCTAAAAGAATAAAACTTATTAGATGTAAATAAGTTCTTTTAAAAAAATAACATGAATGAAAATATATAAATGTATAAAACTAGACTAATTGCTAAAGGTTATAAATAAAGAAAAATATCAAAATTTGTCAAAAGGAGATAATGAAAGATTGTATCTGTGACTTTCTTGCATATTTAGATAATGTGTTTGATAAAGTTCAAAGTGATTTCCCACGGACTAAACCTAGGACTTGATGAAGCCTTTGGTTACACTCGACATGAAGCTCAACGTTAAACCATAATATGGGGTTTGTTCTTCTCCATCTGGCGCCCTTATAAATCCTGTTGTTGCTATGATATCTAAGGCATTTGTTAATGGATAAACCGAAAAGGATGGAATAATTTGCTCCTATTGTAAGAAAAGCCAACATACTGAGGATAATTGCTTCAAAAAGAACGGCTTTCCTGACTGGTACTTGGACCACCGCAAGCAGCTTAAGGCTACCTGAAATCCATGACCTGCTGCCACCAATCAATCCACCAATCTGTGTAAATTATATCAGATGCTTGCACGGAATGGCTCCTCTCGCAGCCACAAATCAGTCCAGCACGTCTGCGCAAATGCCCAACTTAACTACGCCACTGTCCAGCAATGACAGTGGGCTGAATTTGCTGCATGTGCCATGTTGTCCTCCATTGGGGAATGCTACTTATAGTAGAGTAGCAAATCGAGGAATTGAACAAATTAAGAAAATTAGAAAATTATTTATATCATCTATTGATCATTAATCATTTCTTATCATTTATTTTATTCTATTTTCTTATATCTTGTTGTATAATTATATAAACTCTATTAAAAAACAGTCTCAACCTAAAATCTTAAATGGATAGAAAATTTTTTATATATAATTTATATAATTTTTAAACAATTTCTACATAAATTTAAATGTAAAACATATATCAAATAATCAAATAATATCATTCCCTTCTATTTTTTTTTTTTTAAGGTCTGATTCACTCAAATAGTCCATAGGGTCTTGATTACAAATTAACACTAAGTCAAACATTATATATATGCGCGCCCACACTCTTAAAAGTTAATTTCACAAGGCACGGAACCGAATATATGATATAACAATATATTGGTGCCTAAAAGGATATATTATGGATCAATTAGCTTTCAATATTTCAGATTCAGAAGATAGAAGAATCCGGGCTAGAAGTATATATTATGATACAATTAGCCTTCAACATGACCACAATGAAAGTATTTGTATGCATAAGCTCCAAAAGCCACTACCAGAGCAAGCACTCCTGCAACTTGTAGAGCTAACTTGGTATTCATCTCTAGTGTCGAACTTGAACTCTCTATGTGTAACAAGTAACTTGATGGCATACTTTCACTTCTTGTAATACTTTCAGTGCTGCCTGGTTTTGCAGGAAATGCAGTTGTTTGCTTAGGCAGTATTATTTGAAGAATATCACCACATAACTTAGCCCGAATTTCATCTGTTTTACAATTCTTTGGGATCTTGATTTCCTTACGAAAGCGGCTCCGGAGGGTACCATCTATAGGTCGCTCTCCAATAATTTTCACAACACCAGGTTCCTCTACTTGGACCCTCAAGTGTTGTTTTTTGAATCCTATATACAGAAGAAAAAGTTGTTGTGTATGGTCCCGCACCATGTGATGGGGGGACCACCACATTAATTTTCGTCTCTTGGTATTAAAATTTAATGTTCAGGTACTGTAACGGCAGAATTGAAAATAGAAGAGAGAAGAAGAAAACCGAGAGAAAGAAAGAAAAGAGGCAGCAGAGTAGTCTGTTCTCTTTCTTCGATTTCCAGCTCTTTCCCCGTTGGATCGGGCTGAGATTTTGACAGCAGCTTCTAGACACATTGCTCTTCATTCTGGACGGTTGGATCAAAGATTGGTGGTGTGGAAGCTGGCCGTTTTGACAGAAAATGGGGATGTCAGTATTGTGAGTTTTTCTCAAATAATTCTCCTTTAATCTTGTTGTAATCCGAGAATAAGTTGTTCTTGATGATATATATGTTATATCCCTTAGTTGAATCTAAGAAAGAATGATTGTGAACCCATTTTTTGTTGATAGTGAAAGTTTTTAGGTGGACTACGATCCCGTGGTTTTTCCCATATCAGGTTTTTCACGTTAAAAATCTTGGTGTTGATTTTGTGATTATTTGCATTATTTTCATCATTGTTTGATTCTGTTTTACTGCATAAAGAGGGAAAGAATTGGAACTTGTGAATTGTGAATTGTATTCCGCTGAATTAATCAGGGTAAATTGGTGTCCGGTTGTTCCTAGTTTTCCCAACAAAGTGGTATCAGAGCATTGGTTGTGTAGATTGAATTTCTTGTGTAGTTAAAATGGAAAAGGAAGATTCGGGCATGATAAAGCTTACTTCCTTAAATTATTTTCTATGGAAAACAATGATGGAGGATCACTTATATTGCAATGATTTGGCTTTGCCGATTGAATGTAAAGGAATAAAGCCTAATGATATGGATGATGCAAAATGGAATGGACTAAATAGAAAGGCTACTGTTAATGTTAGAAAATGGGTATCTTCTAAGTCCATTAATCATATTTCTTAAGAACATGACTGCTATACAGTTTGGAAGATGTTAGAAGAAACATTTGCTAAGGAGAGTGCACAAAACAAGGTTTTTGTAATTAGAGACCTTGTGAATTTGAAGTATAGAGATGGTGAAGATGCTTAAGTGCATATAAATGTATTCCAAGGGTTCTTGAATCAGCTGTCATTAATGAATCTTGAGTTAGCCGATGAAATGCAAGCACTAATCCTACTGAGTTCATTGCCAGATAGTTAGGAGACTTTGGTGGTGTCACTTAGTAATTCTACTCCGAATGAGAAGATCACTTTAAAAACAGTGAAGGATTGTATCCTCAATGAAGAGAAGAGGAGGAAAGGCATAAACACTTCTGAGTCTCATGCACTTGATACAGAAAGTCAAGGGAGAAGTCCAAGCAGGTTCTCTCACAGCAAGCAAGATAGAGAATCCAGCAATAGAAAAGGCAAATGGAAGCCAAGAGGAAGATCTCAGTCAAGGAAGGGTTTTAAGTGTTATTATTGTGACAAGCCTGGGCATATGCAAAATGTTGCGATGTCGTGGTCGCACAAATTAATTACCCTAGCTTAAAACACAACACACAAGATAGTATAGAGCAAGCAAGGGGTCGATCCCACAAGGAAGATTTAGTTCAAATTTTTATGTTATACGTTATGCAATTGGAGGGTTTTGATTTGTGATGATCTAAACTATGGAAGAAATTAAACTAGCAAACAAAATCAATTGAAATCGAAATTTATCAAGAAAACAAACCTTGGTTGCAAGCACACATCCACCAACGGAAATTAGAACCGATCCTTGAAACAAAACTACAATTTATATTCTGAATTTTTATCTTTTCTTAATATTGGTTAATTAACGGATCCGCCGTATAACTAACCCTAACCAACAAACAATCACAATGTCCGCATTAATGATTTAGTTCAATGGCAGCCCTAGGAACTAGATATTGGAGTGTTCTCCCTAAGTTTAATAATGTAGTTCCGCCACAATTATCAAGCTTAGTTGCTTCACAAGTTCATACATCACAACTCCGGTTTTGATATCAAACTTAGCAATAAATTGTTCACAATAATAACTTAGAGTTCCGCTCTAGCAATTATCAACAACAATCATAGAAAATATGCATAGGAAAACAACCATACTTATTCATAATATAAACTAAAAATAAAAGGAAGAATAAATCTCACGGTTCTTGAAATCCGAAGGTTTGTTGTGTCCTTGCAACCAAGAAAAGAGCTTAGCCTTGCATAACCATTGAACAACTACTCTTAAAGAATGAAGAGAGCATGATTTTTTGGGTTTGTAAAGGAGAGAATTTGTGTTTCTTAACTTCTGGCTGCTGCCCCCCTTCTCTCCTCTCTCTCTTTCTTTTTATATGCTAAGAAACCCTAGTTCCTAATTTACAAAGTAGTCCTCCCTTAAGTTGACAATTGACATTTAAGTACTTCAATAATTATTTTCCCTAAAAAAGAGAAATAGCCTTGCATGAAATCTTCAAACTCTGACTTAGAGGAGCTAAATTGCTGATATAAAAACTTGGATGACGGTTTAGAAGCTTCGAAACGTAATTTGGACTCATTTCTTCACGAAACCTGATTGCTGGCAGAATTCAGTTGTCATCTTTCAAAACTCATATCTCCCTCATCTGACATCTTTTTTGGATGAAATTTGGAGACTTTACATACCTTTGAGTCAGGAATCCAACAAAATTATGTTTGCATAAATTGGACTTCTATAGCTCCAGATATTGAATTTTGAATAGACAAAGGTCAACAACGGCAGAATGCAAGATTTGACTTTGAAGGATGTGATTTCCATGATCTTCCTCGTTTTGTTTTTCTTGCATTACATTTCCAGAAAGTTATGGATGTTAGATTTTTAGTGCCACTAGAATCACTTCATTTCAATCTCTAGAACTCATGCTCTGCACAAAACATCGACTGAACGTCAAATCTGCCAATTATCTCTAATTTACTCCTTTTTGCATTTTTCATCCAAAAGTGCCTTCAAAACATAAAACAAAGAATATCAAGACATTTTACATATAAAACATGGACAAAACATTAGGTAAATATAGGTGAAACTATCAAATAATATGGTTACATCACAAAAGGATTACAGAAAGTATAAAAGAGATAAAAAAGGGTAAAGATGAAGACAAGAATGAAGAGAATGGTACAACTGCAGTTGTATTTGATGATGATGTTGTCATTGTTTGTGATGATGGTTGTGTTAATCTTGCATGTCAGGATACCACCTGGGTTGCAAATTCAGCAGCTTCCTACCATGTTACACCCCGACGTGATTTTTACACATCCTACACTGCTAGAAACTTTGATCAAGTTAGGATGGGAAATTAAGGGATGGCTAGTGTTATGGGCATTGGAGATATTTAGTTGGAAACCAATACTAGGTGCAAGTTGCTACTCAAAGATGTTAGGCATGTGCCTGATATGCGCCTACACTTGATCTCTACAGGTACTCTTGATGAAGAAGGCTATCATAATTACTTTGGACATGGTAAATGAAAGCTCTCCAGAAATTCCCTAATTGTTACTAAAGGGAAAAAGATGGGTCTCTACATGTCACAAGCCAAGGTGATCAAAGGGGAGGTGAATGCAATTGAAGATTGCTCTACTAATCTATGGCATAAGCGGCTTGGACATTTGAGTGATAAAGGCCTTGGCATCCTTGCCAAGAAGAACTATGTTCCATTAAAAGGTATGAACTTGAACACATGTACTCATTGTTTAGTTGGCAAACAACACAGAGTTGCGTTTCAAAGATCACCTTCACATAGAAGATCATATGTTCTTGATTTAGTTCATACTGATGTTTGCTCTCTGATTGACAAGTCTCTTAAAGGTGCATTGTACTTTGTTAGTTTTATTGATGATCACTCTAGGAAAATTTAGGCCACTTATTTGAAATCTAAAGATCAGGTGCTTGATGTCTTTAAGGATTTCCATGTTAGAGTTGAAAGAGAAACTGGTAGAAAGCTGAAATGTATTCGAGTTGACAATGGTGGTAAATACAGGGGTCCTTTTGAGAAGTATTATAAGGAACATGGTATCAAGTTGGAGAAGACAGTTCCTAAGACTCCACAACAGAATGGAGTGGCTGAGAGAATGAACAGAACCATTGTTGAAAGAATTAGATGTATGCTCTCTTATGCAAAGCTACCTAAGTCCTTTTAGGGTGAGGCAATGAAGACTGCAGTTGCCATGATCAACCTTTCTCCATCAGTTCCTCTTGAATTTGATGTTCCAGATAGAGTTTGGAAAGTAAAGGATGTCTCTTATGCA
The DNA here is from genome assembly GCF_000495115.2 of Populus euphratica. Taxonomy (NCBI): domain Eukaryota; kingdom Viridiplantae; phylum Streptophyta; class Magnoliopsida; order Malpighiales; family Salicaceae; genus Populus; species Populus euphratica. Next base: position 1,056,572 of record NW_011499899.1, on the reverse strand, counting down.
CACTTAAGAGTGTTTGGATGCAGGGCATTTGTACATGTTCCTAGAGATGAAAGGTCTAAGCTTGACAGCAAGACAAAGCAGTGTATTTTCTTGGGCTCTAAAGATGATGAGTTTGGCTATCAGTTATGGGATCCAAAGGAGAAGAAAATTATGAGAAGCAGAGATGTTATCTTCTTTAAAGATCAAACCATTGAAGACTTTGAACAGAAAAAGAAAACATAGTCTACTGTTTTTATTCCATCTAATTCAACTCCAAAACCTACTCCATAGTTACCTTTGATGCCTGCTAATCATGGGGGAGACTTGCAAAATGATGATATTGGTGGTTCTCTTACTGAGCCATTAGTTGGTGATCCTGAATCAACTAATGATGATGTTGATGTTATTCCTGAACAGGTTATGCAGGAAGCTCCAGATGAGCCACAATTGAGAAGGTCAACTAGACTTCGCCAACCTTCCACCAGATATTCTACTCATGAGTATGTGTTGGTCACTAATGGGGGAGAGCCAGAATGCTTTGATGAAGCTATGTCACATGAGAAGAAAAGTGAGTGGTTGAAAGCAATGCAAGAAGAGATGAAATCCTTGTATGAAAACCATACCTTTGAGTTAGTGAAGCTTCCTAAAGGTAAGATAGCACTCAAGAACAAATGGGTGTTCAGGTTGAAAATTGATGAACATTGCTCACAGCCAAAGTACAAGGCAAGATTAGTTGTGAAAGGTTTCGGTCAAAAGAAGGGTATTGATTTTGAAGAAATCTTTTCACTAGTGGTCAAGATGTATTCAATCTGAGTTGTGCTTGGCTTAGCTGCTAGTTTGAATCTTGAAGTTGAACAACTTGATGTGAAAACTGTCTTTCTCCATGGTGATTTAGATGAGGAAATCTACATAGAGCAGCCTGAAGGGTTTGAAGCAAAAGGTAAAGAGCAGCTAGTTTGTAAGTTGAAAAAGAGTTTATATGGGTTAAATCAAGCTCCAAGACAATGGTATAAGAAGTTTAATTCTTTCATGGTGGATCATGGTTATGACAGGACCACTTCTGATCATTGTGTATTTATGAAAAGGTTTCTAGATGGAAACTTTATTATTCTCTTGTTGTATATGGATGATATGTTGATTGTTGGCCATGATGCTAAGAAGATTCAGATGTTGAAAGAAGAGTTGAGCAAGTCTTTTGCAATGAAAGACTTAGGACCGGCAAAACAGATTCTTGGCATGAAGATCACACGTGACAGGAAGAAGGAGAAACTTTGCCTATCTCAGGAGAGATATGTTTAAAAAGTACTTGAGAGATTCAACATGAGCAACTTCAAACCTGTTTGTTCTCCACTTGTAAGCCACTTTAAACTAAGTTCTAAGCAGTGTCCTTCAAGTGATGAAGAAAAAGATGAGATGAAAAAGGTTCCTTATGCATCCGTAGTTGGTAGCTTGATGTATGTCATGGTTTGCACAAGGCTGGATATAGCTCATGCAGTTGGTGTGGTTAGTCGGTTCCTCTCCAATCCTGGTAAAGAGCACTGGTCAGCAGTGAAATGGATACTCAGGTATCTCAAAGGTACTTCTAGTTTCAGCTTATGCTTTGGTAATGATAAACCTGTGTTGGATGGATACACAGATGCAGATATGGCTGGTGATGTTGATTCTAGAAAGTCCACATCAGGATACTTGATGAAGTTTGCAGGGGGAGCAGTCTCATGGCAATCAAGGTTGCAAAAATGTGTTGCATTATCCACTACAGAGGCTGAATACATTGCTCTTATTAAAGGGGGTAAAGAGTTGTTATGGATGAAGAAGTTCTTGCATGAACTTGGCCTAGTTCAAGAGAACTTTGTGTTGCAGTGTGATAGTCAAAATGCAATCCATCTCAGTAAGCATCCTACTTTTCACTCTCGATCAAAGCACATTGAGGTTAGATATTAATGGATTTGAGATGTTATGGAAATGAAGTCATTCGTTGTTGAGAAGATCTATAATGATGACAACGTGTCAGACATAATGATTAAACCTCTACCGAGAGAGAAGTTTGAGTTCTGCAGAAGGGAAGTAGGCTTGTCAGAGCCTCCTAAATTGAATTTTACATATTGATCGCCGGTATGACAAATTCCTCACATGGTGCATGAGGGGGAGATTTATTGTGTATGGTCCCGCACCATGTGATGGGGGGACCACCACTTAATTTCTGTCTCTTGGTATTAAAATTTAATGTTCGGGTACTGTAGCGGCAGAATTGAAAATAGAAGAGAGGAGAAGAAAACTGAGAGAGAAAGAAAGAAAAGAGGCAGCAAAGTAGCTTGTGCTCTTTTTTCAATTTCCAGCTCGTTCACCATTGGATCTGGTTGAGATTTTGACAGCAGCTTCTAGACACGTTGCTCTTTATTCTGGACGGTTGGATTGAAGATTGGTGGTGTGGAAGTTGTCCGTTTTGACAGAAAACAGGGCTGTCAGTATTGTGAGATTTTCTCAAATAATTCTCCTTTAAACTTCTTGTAATCCGAGAATAAGTTGTTATTAATGATATATATATTGTATCCTTTAGTTGAATCTGAGGAAGAATAATTGTGAACCCATTATTTGTTGATAGTGGAAGTTTTTAGGTGGACTACGATCCCGTGGTTTTTCCCATATCAGGTTTTTCACGTTAAAAATCTTGGTGTTGATTTTGTGATTATTTGCATTATTTTCATCATTGTTTGATTCTGTTTTACTGTACAAAGAGGGAAAGAATTGGAACTTGTGAATTGTGAATTGTATTCCGCTGAATTGATCCGGGTAAATTGGTGTCAGGTTGTTCCTAGTTTTCCCAACAAAAGTAAATTGTGAAACAATTTAATTACTTGTTTTCTTCATAATAAATTGGAGGAAATACAAAATGAATTAAGTACCTCGTAGATGGATCTCAAGTATCTCATGTTCATCCTTTTTCCACTGGCAAAAGGGCTCAAAATCACCATAATACAGCTTTAAGGTTTCTTCATTCATGGTTTCCATTTGAAGGCTTCTTTGGTTTTCTCCAAGGTTGTTCTTGGATAAAGGAGGTCGAAGATGATGTGAATTCTTAATTAACTAAATGAATTGATCTGTTCTATAGACGTTGTTTTTGACACATACATGAGACGCAAATTAGAGGTTCCTTGGGGGTTTCATTTTGGAAAAGAATAGATTCATTTTTAAGTTTCCAAGGAAGTCATCTGCTTGAATTATCTTCGGGTATACCTTCCCCTGTATTTCAACTTTCCTATCTTCACTTCCTTCTGATTTTTCTTAAGATTCGTTTTAACTCACCGTCTACAAATTTCTGAGGGTTAAGTGAAATTAATTTACGAGGTCAGAAGATTGAATTTAAATTCCTCACTACATTAGCAACAATTATCAGATAATTGACTGTTCAAACCATGGAACTTTTCATTGGAAGTTAAGAAGTCTTCAATTGCTTGGCATAAAAAGGAAACCAGAAACAAATAAAAGCCTTGGAATCTGTCATCATTAACGAGAATTTGGAGGACATACATCAAGAATTCCGAGGACATGCATCAGGAATTCGACTGAGATCAAAGGGTAATTCATAGTTGATGTTTTTTTTTATAATTACGATTTGATTTATTAATGAAATAGTTATTCAGATAACTGGAAAAAACACAATGATTTTTTTTAAAACAAAAACTAAAAATAAAAGATTAGAAACAAATCCAATTACAATATATTATTAACATCAGAATCAAAGCTTTATTCCTTGTGCATACGTGCATGCGCTTGTCCCGAAATAAATACCTTCAACATCGTAAATAAGATCAGTACTTTCTTTGTATGAAAAATTAAACTCACTAACCTTTATCCACAAGATAGACAACGAAGAGTATAACTGTTTTGGCATTAAAAACAACTTAATTACGTATATGCCAAATTCCTTAAACTACTCCAAAAAACCAAGGGCTACCAAAGCTTCTTCTGCATATTTCCAGTTGCAAGCACACGTTATTCATGCAGTATATAGGTTAATTCATACGTGACGTAACCAAGAAATTTTATGGAAGACTAATTGCTAGGAAAAGAATCGGTTCGATTCATGAATGAGAAGAAAACTATATTTATATTATGTACAATATGATTTTTGCAATTTAATATAAATTATTTTATAACCTTTAACTTTAAAAGAAAAGGGTTCGGACGACCTAACATGTTGTCCATACATTCGTATTTGATATTCATGAGCCATTGAAACTCTTACTATAAGAATTTTTTAAAATAAATAAAAAAGCTTACTGGATTACTGGAGTCTGGAAGTGATGATATTTATGAGCCAATAAATGGTTGTTCTTTCTGCACAGATTAACATATTACATATAGTAGTATGAACAACACAAATTATTGATGACTAATTATATATCTCATAAGATTTTTTCAATATATTGCAACGAAAACACTGTTCCATGAGTAATATGGAATTTGGATCTACCCGTGTCTTCACAACCTATGAAAAACAATATTACTTATACTTCCTTGAAAAAGATCAGTAAACTGGGCGATAGCATGCCATAGAAATTTTGTCGAATATCAGAATCAAGTGCTGTGTCTTTATAAGTTCTTTCTTAAAATTACAAGAACTGAAGGCATATTATGTCAGTTATTTGATTAAGTCTTGCTGAATTAGTGTCCTCACCTCTATAGTTTGGAGTTTGGACTTACCATGCGGTTCTATGTAGTTTTTTCCATTCCATTGAATAAGGCAGTTTGGCTGATGCATAAGCCAAGCAGGGTGTTCAGAAATCATAGCTCATCTGATCCTGTAGCATGTTTTGATTGGTTTTTGTTGCTGCCAGGCCGGTTTCGTTTGTTCCGGTTCTCCTTTGCTGTGTTCTCTTTTGCCTTCTGGTTTGATGCCATTTCTAGCTTAAAGGATGCAGCCTGCAGCTTGATTAATTTGCTTCCTGGTTCTCTGCAATCTACGGTTTCATAGTCATCTGCAGTCAGTCCCTTTAGCTCCTGTTCTTAGCGTTCGGCGTCTCTCTAGTACCGGTTTCATTATTTAGCTTAAAGGCTCTGTAAGATCTTTGTTTTAGGGTTGCCAAAGGTTGCTTTCTTCTTTGTTTTTTTTTTCCAGTTCTGTGTTTTTCGCTTTTAAGAGTTGAGCATGGCTTCTTCTTAATATGTTCTTTGCATTAACTATGTTGTCTTGTCTTTCTTCCCCAAGGTTGCCTTTTTGCACCAGGAAATTCAATCAACTCAGTTATGCTTCTGGAGAAAAAATTTACTTCCATTTATTTTTAACAAAAAGAACTTCAACAATGGAATGGAGAAGGCTCCATAAAAAGCAGGATGTTAATTGAAACCCTTTATTTTTTCAAAGTACAACAACAGTTTACTTTTCATTGTTCTTAAGTCAACAGGACATGCAGACCTTTTATATGTACAGCAAGATTTAGTTTTCAACATGACGATGTTTGTATATTATAAATACAACAAGAGCAATCATCAGAGCAACTGCTACTGCTACATTCATACCTATCTTTTTTCTCATTTGAAGCCTAAAAAACGAATCTTTCAGGTGCATTATGAAGCTCGTTAATGGCCTAGTGGTGAGCATCAATGTAGCGTTCTCAGTGGTCATCTTATTATTTTCTACAGAACCATCCAAATTTTTGGTTGCCCTGTCCTTGTCAACGGTATCTTGATTGATCTTGGGTCTTGATTGTCCATTTTCTTGATTAACTTGATCTTGAGAGGAAGGTAATGTTATGTTCTTAGGCATGACTATGTAAAGAATGCCAGTAGACAACTTTGCACGAACTTCGTTAGTGCTGCATTCCTTAGGGACCTTTATTTCTTTGCGAAAACGAGTCCATCTACTTTCGCCCACACGACGTTCCCCGGTAATTATCATGTTTCCAGCATTGCTGACTTGAACCCTCAAGTGTTCCTTTAAGAAACCTAGAAAAATTTAAGCATGGAGTATAATTAATTAGCATGTCCTATATATACTTAATTTTGCATGTTCTTATATAAATAGACAAATCTTAGCCATTTCAACCATCTGAACTTGTAACATTTGACAAGAAATGTTCCATAAGGAAATCTTACTATAAGAAACGTGGAATTACATAAGAAAAAACTTGTTACCATGGAGATGAACCTCAAGAGTGTCCTGTCCTTCTTCTATTCGCCACTTGCAATAGGGTTCAAAATCTTCGTAAGAGGGCTTGACGTTAGATCTAGCCATGATTTCTATTCAATGCTTACTGATTTCGTGTCTAAGGAATTTTGAAAGGAAATACGGCGCTTGTTTTCGACCTGATAAGGATGCCCTCTTTCCATGTTCCTCTTTTTAAGGATGCCCTCTATCCCTGTTCCTCTTTTATACGCTAATGCTATAAGATATGGTTTAAGAGGTTTCTTCTGGATTACCTCTTGAAAGGGAATATTTCCTTGTTGGATGCTTTTTGATTTATGTTGGTTTGTGTCTTTCTCGTGTTTTCTTTGATCAGCTGTAGAAGATTTCCTTGTGCGTGGATGACACATTATTCCTTCTTTCATGTGCTCAACTTTCTTAATCTTTAGCCATGCACGTATATTTTATGCAAAGGATACTATAGATTGAAAAGGAAAACTTATATGTCAGAATTTGTTTTTTTATTCCTGAATTAATTATTTTAGTGCTACTTCAATTGCTACAACCAAAGTAATGTTCCACAATATGAATATTTTTATAAATCTTGTCAAGTAAATGTAGAGAATCAATATAGTAAAAGAGAAAGAGAGAAATATTTTCTTTCAATAATGAAAACTTATATAATTTCATATGGGTTATGTCCCTTTATATATGATTAGAGGAGGCGATTACTTTTTTTAGTAATTCTTCTAATAATTTGGATCAAGCTCATCCATCATGGGTGGACCAGGCCTAACCCAATAACTAACATCTCTCACTCGCCCATGAAAAACTGAATCTCTCTAATATATTATACTTCAAACTTGCATAAAAATTTCATACTTGACGAACGGACCGTGCAACCTGAAGCACACAATGAAAGGAGCTCCAATATATAAACCTAATACAGGTCATATAGGAGATATCAACCTCATAATTAATTATTTATTAAAGTGTACTAATATACCCCAAACATTTTTAGTTACATATAACTGAATATAATTCAATCTCTCAAGAATTTTCATACTCAATCCATCCTTACAATTACAAGTATTCTAAATCATATCAAATCTATTCAAGTGATATGATCCCAGCTGGTGAATACAAGTAACAGGTGTAGAACTAAAATTACTTTTTCTTTCGCTCTCATATCAATCAAATCTGAATTAATTCGCTTTCTTTGGAGTATTCCTTTAAGTCGAATCATTCTATGACTATAGGATATACTCCTAAAGTAGCGATCATTAATACATCACCTCATGATATAGTCAAAAGTCATAGAGGGTAAGATTTTAAGATTTTAGATATGATCTTCAGGACTCACATAATAAAGAAGCAAGGATCCATTCTTTTATTCCTATAATGGTCGCTAGCACGTGTAGTATGAAATACATGCTAGAGTGGAGCTTACTCTTTTCTTTTCCTTTCTTAAGACAAAGAATGTATGTTGCTACTCTCCTTGTTAGAGAAAATACACTATATGAGTCTTAGTCTTTTTGTTAGAACTAAAATTACTTTTTCTTTCGCTCTCATATCAATCAAATCTGAATTAATTTGCTTTCTTAGGAGTATTCCTTTAAGTCGAATCATTCCATGACTATAGGATATACTCCTAAAGTAGCGATCATTAATACATCACCTCATGATATAGTCAAAAGTCATAAAGGGTAAGATTTTAAGATTTTAGATATGATCTTCAGGACTCACATAATAAACAAGCAAGGATCCATTCTTTTATTCCTATAATGGTCGCTAGCACGTGTAGTATGAAATACATGCTAGAGTGGAGCTTACTCTTTTCTTTTCCTTTCTTAAGACAAAGAATGCATGTTGCTACTCTCCTTGTTAGAGAAAATACATTATATGAGTCTTAGTCTTTTTGCTAAAAACATAGACTTCAAATCAGAAATTCTTATTTGCTCATTTTTCATTAGTGGCAAATGAATAATTTCATACTTGGCTTCAATCATAATAGACATATGAATGACGGGAATTCATTCATGCCGATTCTTTTATTTAAGAATCTCATATTGGTCCTAGCCAAGGTGACTTTTTAATAATCATTTTGAGTTAAAATTGCTCTTACTGTGCCCAAGTCGCTTATTGAGCATTAAAACTCAAATAATCTCATCTCTACTCACCTTACAAGTGCTAGAGGTGATTGCTTATATGAGTGAGCCAATCTAAATCTATCAACATACTATAACAAATTGTACTATATGATAATAATATATTCATCAAACAAATAATGAATAAAATTATATTCTAAAGGCATTTATTCATTACTCAATCATTGTAAGCTTTCATATGATCCTTAAAACTAATTACATTCTATATAGGCCAAGGGATCTCACATGTCTAACAAATGTATCTCTTGCTATTGGTTTTGTAAGTGGATCTGCAACCATAGAATTTGTAGAAATGTGTTTTAGGATCACATCTTGTTCAATAATTACTTCTTTAATGTAGTGATATCTCATCTTGATGTGTTTGGTCTTTCCAGGGTATTTTGGACCTGTAGCCATAGCTATTGCAGCAGTGTTATCACAGTAAATTATCAGCGGGTCTAATGCTGATTTGATAATTTTCAAATGATACAGGAAATTTTTTAACCAAACAACATCTTATGTTGCTGCAAAACAAGCTACATACTCAGCCTTCATGGTAGGTAAGGCTATGCAAGATTGTTTCTTGCTCCTCTATAGTATTGCACTATCATTAAGCAAGAAAGCACATCCTGAAGTTGATTTGGATTGATCGACATCTCCTCACCAATCAGCATCAGAGAAACCAATCAATCATAAATCTTTCTTTCCTTTGTAACATAACATGTAATTTGAAGTTCCTTTCACATATCGTAAAATCCTTTTAACTGTCATCCAATGTTTCTGACCAGGGTTTGATTGATATCGGCTAACCAATCCAATGGTATAACATATATCGGGATGTGTGCACATCATTGCATACATCAAACTACCGATAGCACTGGTATAAGATGCTTTAGATATTTTCTCTTTTTTTCTAGAGTTTTGGGACATATATCCCAACTTAGGCTTAATGTTTTTATTAACAAGGGTGTCCATTGGTTTGTTATCTTGCATGTAATAGTGCTCTAACATCTTTTTGATGTAAGTCTCTTGAGTTAAACCCAAAAGCCTTTTAGCGTCTGTTATCTTGATCAAAGACTAAAGCACAAGATCGCAATGTTTGCAAGCTTAAAAGATCCATATATGGTCTTAAGCAAGCCTCTAGACAATGGAACGTTAAGTTTCATCAAGCTATCCTTAAGGATGGTTTTACAATGATGGAAGAAACACAGTTCTAACGTCTATTTGATATAACTTTAGATCCATATGTGCGACTATAACCCAAATTAGGCAAACTAAAGTAATCCTCACAATTGGTGAGAATGTATCTTTATAATCAATTCCCTATTCTTGTGTGTAGCCTTTCACTACTAATCGAGCTTTATAACATTCTATTGGCTCGTCCGCTTTACATTTAATTTTAAGTAACCATTTATTTCCAATGGATCTTCGTCTTGATGGTAAATCAACCAAGTCCCAAACTTGATTAATTTTCATTAACTCCATTTCTTCTTCCATAGCTTTAATCCATTCACTTACTTTAGTACCAGATAAAGCATGACTAAAAAATATAATAATATAATGAAAATCTATGAAATACTATATTTTATTTAAATCTATAATGTTTCCCCCTCAATCTCACATCAACGACAAGGAATTGGTTCATGAATGCTTCTTTGAGGTTGACATTGCTCATGATCTTGCTCTATGAGAGTAAAAATAGATAAAATATCACTTCCAATATTTTCAAAGGGATTAAAAGTTTCATCTAAGTCCTCTATTGAATGGTTTGTTGTGCCATAATCTAGATTTTTCATTTTATATAATTGAAAATCTTTTTCAACCTCACCTGTCTTTGGAAAAACCTTTTCTAAGAATACAACATCACACGATTCAATCTCCATCACTCTTCCATCAGCTTTTTCACCAATAAATACAAAGCCTTTGGAATATTCAAAATATCGTATACAGATAAACTTCTTCCTCCTAGGACCAAGTTTTCCATATTCATGAGAAGCATTGTGAATATATATTGCACACCTCTATGGATGGAAATAACCTAGATTAGGTTTGACACCCTTCCATAGTTCATATGGGGTGGATGAGACAGATATAGAGGGCAGACGATTAAGTATGTAAGCAGTAGTTAACAATGCATCTCCCCAAAAGGAATTGGAAAGTTAGCTTGCGCCATCATTAACCTAACCATATCAAATAGGGTTCTATTTCTTCTTTCTGCTAAACCATTTTGTTATGGAGTATAAGGAATAGTTAGTTGTCTAGCTATACCCTTTTCATTATAAAAGTTTTTAAATTGTTCAGACAGATATTCACTCCTCGATCTGTTCTTAAAGCTTGGATCTTGGCACTTAGTCTATTCTCCGCCAAATTGGTGTATCGAATGAAGCAATCCAATGCTTCAGACTTATGTGAGATAAATTAAACATGACCAAACCATGTGAAATCATGTATAAATATGATGAAATAATTTCCTCCATGTCTTGCTCTCACATTCATTAGACCACAAATGTCTGAATGAATAAGCTGTAATGGATTACTAGCTCTTTTAACTTTGCCAAATGGTAATCTAGTTGCTTTTCCAGCAAGGCAATGCTCACAAATGGGTAATTCCTCTTTAGTAAGTGATCCTAAAAGACCAGCTCTAGCTAATCTATGTAATCGATCTTGCCCAATGTGTCCTAATCTAGCATGCCAAGTTATGATATTACTATCATTAATAGTGCTGAAATTTTAAACAACATAAATTAAAGCATCATAATTAATAGATACATTAACGGTGTCTAACACCATAAAACCATTTAATACAAAGCCAGAATCATAAAAAATATTATCTAGATGTATTTTTACACAACCAATAAACATAATTTTAAAGCCTAATTGGAATAAAGCAAGAACAGACACAAGATTCTGTTGAACTTCTGGAGCGTAGAGCATATCATGAAGATAAAGTGTGTGACCACCCCGCAAATCTAGTTTGCAAGTACCGATCCCAAGCACAGCAGCGGAAGTATGATTCCCCATGTATATGTATCTACTTCCCAATAACTAACCCAATAACTAACAAATACAACCACGCTCATAACTGACATAAAAGTGATGAGGTATATTTTTTTTTTTACTTTTTTTTTCTTTTTAATATCATAAACACGCTTACATGATTCACAAGTAGGTGACAACTTTCAAAAACCAAATCAATTTTTTTTACTCTGTTTGCTTTTATCAACAGCAAATTTATTTCTTAATTTGGAGAAGACATTGAACTAGCAAACATCAAAGTAATAAATTCATAACAAAGAATTAGAAGTTCACAAAATCAATTACTTTAAAAGAGAAGAACATGAAATTTGAAATTCAAATAAAAATAAACTTCCAAGGCATTTGATGTTACTGAAGTACTATCAATTATTTTCATTGTACAAAAAAAACTTTATGGATATGGGAGAATATGATCATGAAATCATTTTATTATGTTTGTTATAAATCAGTTTTGACTACTCATGATGATCATATTTTAAAAAAAACTTCACGAACATAAAAAAATCCAAAAAATATTTTTTGATGTAATTCAATCAATTTTTATTTATTTTATAATTTTCAAACTTTTTGTTTATCATTTTTATACCACTATATTTTCAAAAACTAAAATATTAAGAAAATTGAAAAGAAACAAGAATTGAAGAAACAAAAAGTTTAGTAGGTATAGTAATAATCAAGGAAGGCGTGAAGGACTAATTTGAACATTTTTATCCCCTTCCCAAGCAAGATAAAGATAAAAGAAGACTACATGAGAAGTTATTAGAATGTTTTAGAATAGGAGGGGATAAGAAAAAAAAAAGATATGGAGGAAATATAGGGGAGGAATAAAAGAATTTTTAGTGGTGAATAGTAAAAAGAAGGTAGAGAAAAATTGGAAAAAAAGTAATAGAAAAGAAAATGAAAAACATACGGGGAGAGAGAGAGAGAGAGATATGAAAAATAAAAATCTTATTCATATTCTCCCTTTTTTTCTTAAAAAAAAATTATACAATCCTTAACCATTATCTTTTTTTTCCTCATACTAGTACCAGCAACCCATACCACAACCCACTCAATTCACTAGTCGCCAACCTCCTTTCCTTTCATATAAGTAATCCATACAGACAATCATAACCTAATAAACCTTATGCCCTAGAGCGAGAGAGAGAGAGAGAGAGAGAGAGAGAGCAAAATCAAAAAACAAACCAAAGCTTTCCATCCTTAAATCTCTCATTATAGGTGGTGGTTTACGACATTACTAGCATAGAAAAGAAAAGAAGAAGGAGGGCTACCTGATCTAGTCAACCATGTGCCTCTCAAGCCAATGAAGCATCAATCCATGTACAATGACTCATGGCAGCATATGAGATGCATGCACCAACATTACCTCCATTATTGTCACCTTTAACGGTTTCTAATCTACCTCAGCCACTTTTAAAGGTCAATTTTGAACCCTAGATGAATCTTTAAATAATTTGTAATATGTTATTGAATTTTCTTGTCATAAAACATTGATTATTGTTGATGATTTTCATTTTTTTATGAATGATTGTGATTATTTGAAGTGTCAAGCTCTACATCGTTGTGTGGCAACCCTAGAGGTATGATGTCGCCATGAAATTTATTTTTTAAGCTAGAATAAAATCAGGATCAATACCCTACGATGGGTTTAGGAGGATGACAACCATAAAATATATTTACACTGATAAAATATTTTGTAGGTGTATAAGATGTAATTTCACTGATATAATAATCACTGATGGATTTACTAATGCAAAAGTAACATCAGTGCCTCTTATCAAGGATTCCAAGTCCATTAGTAATTCAATCGATGATTTATGTGTCAACAAAAACACCAATAAAATATTCACACTAAAAAGAAAAGGTTTCTAACCATTTTTCCATCGGCTAATCCATCAGCAAATATTGCCAACAGATTACTAATGAAACAATAATTGATAAAAAAAAAATCATGTAGAACCATCAAATTTCCTAACAAAATCATCGATATAAAAGTTTTGTTAGTAAATCCATCAGTCTATATCAAAATAGTTCACAACTCTTAGTACTTCTCCAAGAAAAATACACCTACATTACCGACAGGTTTACCTATAAAAATTTATTGTCATTGGTGATGATATCAATATTTCAATCATCTAAAAAAAATATGTGATTATTTAGATCAAATAATTTAACACTAAACAACATCAAACAAAATAAAGACTGACAATGTGAAGAAAAAAAACAGATCAAGGAGGGCTATGAAAATAGAAAAAAAATCAAGCAGTTATTTTTTGAGAAAATTCAAGGCATAATTGTACCCCATTATGCCTAAAAATAGAGAAAAATACAAATCCAAGGTCAAATTGAATGATTAATGAATGAATTTGCATAAAAATTGAGTCTAATGATATAATTAAATTTTTAATGGGCCAATTCGATTTAATATGAGTCAAATTAAATTTTAATTATGTTTAAGAATTAGTTTGGGTCCAATTAAGTGTAGGGACTTAATTATACTTTACATGGGTCAAATTAATTTTATTTTGGGCTTAATTGATAAAAAAAAATAAGTTTGGCAGCCTAATTTTGGCGTAACTGAGAAGATTGAAATTTTAAAAGACCAAATTTAATTTTACCAAGTTAGTTGATTAAAATTAGAGGTTTAATTGCATTAAACAAAAAAATTTAGGGTCAATTAGGGTTTAATTGAAAGCAATTGAAAGAGGGAGGACTAAAATGAACTTTGGCAAAAAAAGGAATCAGTATTGTTCATTATCTTTTTTTTTCTCTGAAAAAGCTGATCCGGTTACCTACTTTGCAACTGCATTTAATGTACCTAACATCCTCCAAATTTGACAAATCTTATAATAAAATAATTCTCTACACTTTCTTTACAACCCCATGTAATCAACTCAGGCTAAATGACAATACATCATCTTTGGTGACAGCCTAAAAAGGCCAATGCAGTCAGCTTTTGTCTGCAAATTTACAACTCATGATACCTCTTTGAGCCAACGGTTAGGATCCTTCCTAACTAAATCAAGGACTGAAAGTTTTTCACAATGTAGACAAGATTGCCCTCTTCCACCGCCTATAAATAAAGGTGGATTTCATGGCCTGATGGGAGAGAAAATCAGGTTCAAAATAAGCTAAAAAATTAGCTTCTTCCTGGTTTTTGCAACTTTCTCTCTGTTTTTCTTTCTTTCTCTCTTCACCTCTTCCACAGCTGCCTTCTCTGGTGAGAATACCAACACACCCGGCCTACACACCACCACAAAAACCAGCTCCACTATAGGAAGCCGGCACAACCACTAAGCAGCCACCACGACTCCCTCTCTCCCTGCTGCAGACCTGTTTCATCATCCTTCTTCTCTGCTACCGCAACCTCAACAGTAACTGCAGAGGACGCAACCACCTCTTCTAGGGGCTTTCATCCTTAGAAACAGCAGTAGAGGTGGTGACTTTAAAGAGCCTATAACACCCGACTCCGAGCAAGAAGTATGGCAAATGAAGAGCATGCCCACCATGACACCCATTTCCAAGAAGAGTAGAGTGGCTCGCCTTACTAGTTTAATCAAGCAAACACTTAGAAATGCCTCTGGTGAAGGTCTTTCTAACCAGCCTGCTATTTTTGTCTAACATCTGGCAACAACTCAACCTGAAGAAACAATAAGTGAACATGGTCAAGAACCTCCACACAATCCAGTATTTATGCATTTAGGAACTCCAGCATAAGCCCCCGCAGTCATGAATGCATTTGCCAATGAGTCTCATAAGACCAAGACATCCAATGGCATTGACCAAGATTAGATAGCAGCACTGAAAGCTAGAATTAGAGCCATTAAAGGGGTAGACTTGTATGATCCAGTACGGACAGCAAAAATGTGTTTGGTCCCAAATGTGGTTGTCCTAAAGAAGTTTCGTGTTCTTGAGTTCATCAAATACACTGGAACACAATACCCTATAACTCATCTTAAATCCTATTATAATAAAATGGCAGAAGTAGTACATAATGAAAAACTATTAATGCACTTTTTTTCCAGAATAACTTGAGTGGGGCAGTATTAAGCTAGTATATGAGATTGAACAACACAAAAATTCAAAAATAGAAAGACTTGATGGTGCTTTTGTGAAGCAATACAAGTGCAATCTAGAGATAGAACCAGTTTGTCCAATCTAGAGAAAAGGGATAAGGAAAGCATAAGGGAATATGCTCAAAGATAGAGAGACCTAGCTGTTCAAGTACATCCTCCCCGGCGGGAAAAGGGGATGGTGACTTTATTTGCTAACACGCTCAAGGCACCATACTACGAGCATGTGATGGGAAGTTTGGCCTAGTAATTTACAGATGTTGTGGCAGTAGTTGAGTGAATAAAGCGAGTAAAAAGTGGTAGAATCTCTGCACCTGTGGAGAAAAGAGGCTTTAAAGGTAAAAAGAAAGAGGTTGATTATGTTGAGGGTAGGAAGAACCCATTCCAAAAATACCATACTCCATAGGGGTGAGCAAATTCGGTTCGGTTCGGTTTTTATCTAAAAAACTAACCAAAATTAAATTTTAGAAAACTTGAAAATTCAAACCGAAACCGAACTAGAACCGGTTCAAATTGACCGATTTTGGTTCGGTTCGGTTCGGTTCGGTTTTTTAACAAAAAAATCAAAAAACCTGTATTATTTTTTAGGGCTTTTTTGGGCTTTTTAATGGGTTTTTTGATGGCTTGTAATTAATATAAATATTATGTAATTTTGTTACAAAATTCTATAATATATTTAATATTTTTTGTCACTAAATATTCATTTATATTAAATTATTAGTGTTAATATTATGTTTAATATGTTTCAAGCCTTTCTAATATTTATGTTTTGAAGTTTGGACTCCTCAGGCATCAAAGTGTAAATAACACACACACCAAATTAAAATTAAAATTACAAAGCATTGCCTTCAAAAGGGCTTAAAAAAACAAATAACATTGCCATAAAAAATAAAATACTTCATGCAAAAAATATAAATCTTCATTGTATACATCATCTCAATCAAAAAGCACATCAAGATGACAAGAACATTGCACTTTGATTCCATAATATCATTGACATCAAAACCTGAAAATCAAAATCTAAAATTATAACATGATAAAATAAATTAGAATATGTAAAAATAAAAAATAGTATTTTACCATCAAAGTAACTTTTGAACTAATTATCATCTGTTACTAAATGTAACTTTCCACCAAATTCTACAAAATAAAAAATTAGACATGTTAGATGATTGCAAACAATTTAATTAATAAATAACAAAATAAAAGATGCAAGTTTCTAAAAAAAATTACCTGACTCAAGGTTTTCGTAGGTTTCAAGATCATTTATCAAGCTTCTAATATCAATTAGATTTGATCCATGATGCAACCAATTTTGACAACAAATGAGTGCTTGAACAGTTGCTGGAGATAGAGAACTTTGAAATTGATCAAGTACACGACCACCTGTGCTAAATGCTGATTCAGAAGCCACTATAGATATAGGAATAGCCAGAACATGTTGTGCAACCTTTGAAAGTGTCTTATATTTCAAAGCATTACTTTTCCACAAACCCAAAATATTTAACTTATCATCATTAGGATCCTCACAACCTTCAATCAAATACCTCTCAACCTCATTTTTATTTTCCACACTATCCACCTCCAGCAAATATCTTTTGAATCGAGCCAAAGTGTTAACATCTACCTCCACATCATCAATAGCATTAACATCCTATTTATGCCTATTATTATCCACCACTTCATCAATTTTCAAATAAAACTCATACAAACTCACCAAAGTATCTTTCACCTTATTTGTTAGCAATTGTGCTTTGTCATAATCATACAAATCACCAAAACAAAATTTCACATATTTCAACTTCAAACGTGGATCTAAGACATTAGCCACATATAACAAAAAATTCTGATTTACTTCACACCCCCAATACTTCTCAAACTTTAACATCATATTCATCGTCATTCCACTTAAAATACTATCTTTATTTTTACACAATTGCAACAAGTTTGTATGCATGTAAATCAATTCATTGAAGAAAGAATTTGATGTGATATGCAATGAGCTAGAAAATCTCAATGTAACCATATAAAAAATCTTTAAGAACTTAACCAAAGTTCTTGTATTTTCCCAATCACCCAAACTAGGTGGCCCTATGTTTTTTTTATTCCCCTTTGAATCAACCTCCAAAAAGTAACTCATATACCTACGTTCTTTTTCACCTAACCTCACAAACACCTTTTCAAACTTTTCAGCAGCTTCTAACATAAGATAAGTTGAATTCCATCGAGTTGCAACATCTAAACACAATGATTTCTTACACTCTATATGCAACTTTTCAGCACACTTCTTAAATGCAAGATGCCTCGACGGTGAAGATCTTACAAATCTAATGGTATTTTTAATCTTAACAACTGAATCATTAATCTCTTTCAAGCCATCACACACAATGAGGTTTACAATGTGTGCACAACATCTAACATGCAAGTACTCATTTGACAATATATTAGTTGGCCAATATTTCATCACATTCTTTAAATATGAAATGGTCACATTATTAGTGCTTGTATTGTCTAATGTAATAGTCAACAGTTTATCAATCCCCCACTCCAGCAAACAATTCTCAATAACTTGGCCAATTGTCTCACCTATATGATTGGAAACTTGACAAAAATTAAGAATTCTTTTATGCAAATTCCAGTCATTATCAATCCAATAAGCTGTTAAACACATATAGTTAATATTTTTTATTAATGTCCATGTATTTGTTGTCAAGCACAATCGTTGACCCCTAAGAGCTGTCCTCAATCTATCCTTCTCTTCAATATAAAGTTTCAAACAATCTCTCATAATTTTAAAACGAGAAGGAATGTCAAATCTAGGTTGCATAGTCCTAGCAAACAATTTAAATCCCCGACCCTCCATAAAATTAAAAGGCAACTCATCGATTATAACCATCTTTGCTAGTGCTTGTCTACATTCATCATAATTATAACCTATTGCCTTAAGACTTCCTACATTTTGTTCTCCCAATTCACCCTTCTCTATCTTAGGTTCTAATACCAAAACCCTTTGTTTCTTATCAACCACAAAAGGGAACTTCTTGCACACTTTTAAATGACTCCACATATTACTTGTGCCATTAACAATAGTATGACATGCATAATGTTTTTCACAATAATTACATTCAGCTCTAGGAACTTTAGGATCAACATCAAGTTTTGTAAAGTGATCCCAAATTTATGACTTCTTTTTATCATCAGCATTTCTTTTCCTAGATGTAAGGACTTGAGATTGTTTACCTTTTGTATCTATGGTGGATCCTGCATTGGTTGATTCTACATTAGGTTTTAAAGTTGGAGAAGAAGTAGATGTTGGTGTAGTGCCCGTGGATGAAGCATTTTGAATTTGAGTTGTTTCCATCTATTATTACATAATAAAAACATGTTAAAAACCAATAATTTATAATAGATTAACAATAGTATGATATGCATAAGTTCAACTGTACTTTTAAAGATTATTTTCACAAGTTATTTTATTTTGGTTGATATGTTGTAAAAAAAATTATGTTGCTGAGTGCTGAGATTGTATTTTGTAATTTCAATAGACAATAATACAATATAATAAAATACAATATATATATATATATATTATTCTCTATTCATAAAAAAAAATTCAATTTTCAAAATTGATAAATTACAATCCACCGAACCCCTCCTTTTTCTTTTAATATATATATATATAAACATTATTCTCTATTCATAAAAAAAAATCAGTTTTCAAATTTGATAAATTACAATCCACCGAACCCCTCCTTTTTCTTTTAATATATATATATAAACATTATTCTCTATTCATAAAAAAAAAAAATCAGTTTTCAAATTTGATAAATTACAATCCACCGAACCCCTCCTTTTTCTTTTAATATATATATATAAACATTATTCTCTATTCATAAAAAAAAAAAATCAGTTT
>NW_011499899.1:1035479-1036231 GCF_000495115.2 Populus euphratica | reverse complement strand
TGATTTCGTTACAGATGTGAAATTTTGAATTGTGAATTGTGAGTTGAGGGAGTGGCTCAGGAGCAAGGAGAAGGACGGCTGGAGCAGGAGAATGGATGTTAGGGTTAAGAAAAATAACGCGATTTTTTTTATATTTATAGCACCCCTTAAACCGAACCGATTCGGTTGGGGTTTTTTCAGTTTTATATTTTTGAAACCGAACCGAACCGGAAATTTTTGCAAAAAAATTAATCGATTTTTTTTCGGTTCGGTTTTTTTGGTTAATTTTTTCTCGGTTTTCTCGGTTTATTCGATTTCTCAGTTTTTTTGCTCACCCCTAATACTCCATCCTCTTCAACCTAAGTCGCCAAGACCAATCTCAATTCTTCTTTTCCTAATAGAAAACCTGAGTCTCAAACCAAACACCAAAGAATCCAAGAACAGCTATCTCCATTACTGTTGCCCTTAAATGAGATGTACAAAAGCTACTACGCATTGGACATGTAGCTCCCGAACCTCTAACGCCTCTACAACCATCTCACCCCAACTAGTACAAGCCTGACCTCACTTGCAAGTACCATGTTGGTGCCTGTAGGTCATAACATTCATACTTGTAATGCCTTCAAAAATAGTGATTGATACTTAAAAGTGTATTTTTATTAAGGTTTTATATCATCATTTTGCACTTGAAGTATCAATAACTCCTTAACTAAAGCATGTTTTATAATAATATATCTAATAATATAAGATACCTTTAATTTATAGTAAATGTT
>NW_011499899.1:1031990-1034611 GCF_000495115.2 Populus euphratica | reverse complement strand
TTTTTCTTTATTGTTATTATTATTATTATTATTATTATTATTATTATTATTATTATTATTACTATTACTACTACTACTAGTATTATTATTATTGCTACTATTATTATTGTTGTTGTTATTGTTACTATTATTGTTGTTTATAATTTGTACAATTAACCTCCTTGTGGTTCAACCCTGATCTTGCCGGGTTATTTATTACTTCGACACTCCTGGATATTACTTGGGAGAAGATATTAATCTTTTAGTCGTGTCAAAGAGGCTCATGCATTTGATTAAAGCTCAATGGATAACCTTCAAAGGAACTCCAAATGTGGGTTCAAACCCTCCACCCAACCATGCTTCAGGTATGGCATAGGTGAATGCATTAGAGGTGGAACGCTCTGAAAACCTCAAAACATTGATGGCAAAAGTTGGATATGAAGAAGATAGTGTGCATTCTCAAGGATAGAGGACAAAGTTCTGCCAAAAGAAGGGAGGATGGAGTCTGCCCCTAATAATCACCTCTGTTTGATCATGTCTGCAAAGTTATTTTGATTTTTTCATATAACTTGTTTTAGTCTTGTTGGCAATTTGACTCTTATTGTCACAAGACTCTATATCAAATTAGGCTTTCTTGTTAATACGATCATATGTTCATAATGTGCCTTCATTTTTTGTTGTTTGATCTATTGAGCACACTTTGTATTCACAAAACCACTACACCAAGAATTCTTTGGTGTTTTCCTTTTTTTCTCTGTCTAAAAAAAGCATGATCCCATGTTTTCACAAGAATTTTTGGAAAATCAAAGTTTTAATATAAAAACAAAAATAAAATTGATGTTTGTTCTAATAAACAAGTTCTGAAAATTTAAGTGATATCCTAATACTTAAAAAAAAACTGAAAGACAACTCGAATACCATGAGATAACATCAAACTTGAGTTTTGACTACATGAATAAACCATTACATATTTGCATATGAGAAAGCAAAGCTTGTCGATTCTGAATGAATGCATTTGAAATGAAAAAAGGTCATCTTTGATCATCCTTCACAATGCTAAAAATCCTTTGTAATCCCCTTTTGAGCCTAATAACTTTGGCTAGGATCACACCCTACACTAGAGGGCAAGTGCAAAAAAGATTCTTAATGACTAAAAGTGCCTAAACAACTCTAGGGGGCATGAAAAAGTCTTCAATGATCGAAAGTACCCAAAAAACGTTGGGGGGCATGAAAGAGTTCAAAAAAGATTTGAGTGTGCCACAAAAATCACTAATGCAATGATGTTTAAAACCAAAAAAAAAAAAAAACCAACATTGAATGGGCATCATAGACCATTTCACAAATCAATTCCAAGGTCTAGAAAATCCATAAAAAAAAATGGTTTGGGATATAAGCATTAGTGATCCTTAGTCTTGAAATACCTGAAACACCTTTTGAGCCAATAAATATTCTTTTTCTTCATAGCCAAGAGCCTAAGCTTGAAACAAGTCATCATTCATGCAAGCAAAATGAATGCTTTGAAACCCTCAAATTAAAGTTTGAAAAACATCGATTCACATTTTCACCAAAAGCAAAACAAAAGTTTTCAACACTTATACAAACCTATCCATGAGAATTGCTTGAATTGTTTAGGACAAGTTTGTTTTAAACAAACATTAAAAGGATTTTTTTTGTTTGGAATAACTTTGAAATTCCAAAAATTCTTCATGAAAACAAGTCCTTGTAAATAACCAAATCTTCTTCCACATAGCTTCATCCCAAAGGAAAACCCAAATTTAAACACTTAGAGACATAATCAAGCCGAAGGGCAATCCACCAAAATAATAAGGCTAGCTTTATGATTCATCTTCTAAGAAAACATGAGATATTGTACATAGCTGACAACCTTTCAGATAAAGGTTTGTGGGCAAAGAAGTATGTTGATGCCTTACCCTCCTAGAGGTCAAGATAACAAGGAATGACTTGAGTAAGCAAGAGCGGAAAGAGCCATCAAAGCTCACTATTAGAGACTCAAGCTTTTGAGAAGATGAAAATCCTACGAAGAAAAAAGGACCTATATTTCTCCATTAAGCCCACATGCATATTGATCATGATGCATTACTTTCATCCCTGACAGATCGGTGTCTCATCGTCACCTCTGTTCATGCCAGCCATTGAGCCCTCAACTCTCACTAGTGTGCTTTTGAGCCTCATCCTCCTTTCGAATGTGCTTTCAAGCCATCTTTCCTTAGGTAGTGTGTTTTCTAACCATACCTTCTTTTCGAGTGTGCCTTGGAGCCCTCACACCTTGGGTAGTGTGTGTTGTAACCCAATTTTGAATTCACTAAGATTTTCTCAAATGTTATTTTATTTTATTAGTCATAAAAAATAAAAAAATAAAGAAAAAAGTTAAAAATATATTTTTCTCGGGTCAACTGCATCTTTCAATCAAAATCGAGTCCATCGGGTCCATACGGGGGGTTAAACCATGTCGACTGGGATAAAAAATGAGTTTCAGGCCATTTCGGGTCAAAACAATCATTTTCGATCAAAACCGAGTCCACCTGGTGACACGACTAAAAGGTTGATGTCTTCTCCCAAGTGCAGGAGTGTCGAAGTAATAAATAACCCGGCAAGACCGGGGTCGAACCACAGGGAGATTA
>NW_011499899.1:1022203-1025987 GCF_000495115.2 Populus euphratica | reverse complement strand
TAGTAGTAGTAGTAGTAGTAGTAGTAGTAGTAGTAGTAGTAGTAGTAGTAGTAGTAGTAGTAGTAGTAGTAGTAGTAGTAGTAGTAGTAGTAGTAGTAGTAGTAGTAGTAGTAGTAGTAGTAGTAGTAGTAGTAGTAGTAGTAGTAGTAGTAGTAGTAGTAGTAGTAGTAGTAGTAGTAGTAATAATAATAATAATAAAGAAAGAGAAGAAGAAGAAGATGATGAGAACTTTGAGATGGAATATTAATGTAACGATTAAACAATGATAATAACAAATGTCAAGGTTAGAGGTTCCACTAATGGTATATCAAACAAGTATAGTATAAACTCTTATTATTGAATTGGAAACCACACACAAAGGAGGTTCCAATCAGATTATATATTGTTAACATGATTACATTAGTCATCTTATTCAATTAATGCTAATACTTGTAAATCTCGTCAAGCATTCATGATTATAACTTATGTTAACAACAAATCAAGTTCCTTTCATAGCTCAGGTGTCGGTTATACCATACATTATGGGCTATGAAAGTGCCAAGCATTTGTTGTACC
Organism: Populus euphratica; assembly: GCF_000495115.2. Taxonomy (NCBI): domain Eukaryota; kingdom Viridiplantae; phylum Streptophyta; class Magnoliopsida; order Malpighiales; family Salicaceae; genus Populus; species Populus euphratica. Next base: position 1,025,432 of record NW_011499899.1, on the reverse strand, counting down.
AAGTGTTATACAACATAAATCAAGATTAGTCATTTAACAAGCAAAGTATTAAAGAGTGAACAAGATAGCAAATATAAAACATGTTAGTATCAAACATTAAAGTCCATATTAAGTTTACATTATACTTATTCTTACACCATTAGTGTAACCTTTTCACCTTGACATAATTAACTTAGCTAGACATAATGAAAGAAAGCAAAATAGATAAACAAAATAAGAACATAAAAGTTAACTAAGTAAAGGAAAGGAAATGAAAGGCATAAACTTAATATTAATGAAAACAAAGCATAAAAAATACAAAGAGAGAAAGGAAGAGCATGATCTTGATCTGGACACCAAGATGCCTAAATGCATGGCAAATGCCTCCTTTTATAGGCCAAAAATGGGAACTATTGATTTGATGACTAATTGATAAGTGGGTGACCAACTTTTGACTTGGTGACAATCCTTATCTTCTCTTGTCTGCCCAAAACGTCATTGATAACGTCAAAACTGGAGCCAGTTGCAAACATGAAAGTTGTAGGCAATTGTCTCAGCTTTCTTGTGTAAAAACTTCAGCTCATTTGGACTTCTAGAACTCCAGATATGGCCAAAATACCGAACAGTGCTCGGGCTGGAAGACAGATTCGGGCTTCTTTGTTGTTGCTACAATTTGGACTTGATAATGGCCTTTTTAGATCTTGGGCTCCATATGAAAGTTGTAGGCCTATGTCTTACCTTTCCATCCATATAAATTGGACCTAAATCTGAGATATATAGCTCCAGATATGACCCATTTACCGAACAGTGTTCCGGTTTGGATTGCACCGACATCTCTTTTCTAAGTTTGGCCATCTCTTTATCCTTGCAATTTAAGTTCTTCAAGTCATCAATCAATCCTTTCATTTATGTGATAGGCCTGCATTAAAAATAGACATTTACCATAAATTAAAGGTATCTTATATTATTAAATATATTATTATAAAACATGCTTTGGTTAAGGAGTTATTGATACTTCACGTGCAAAATGATGATATAAAACCATGATAAAAATGCACTTTTAAGTACTAATCACCTGGTCAATACAGGTCAAACCATGTCGATCAGGCTAAAAAATTAGTTTCGAGTCGTTTCGGGGCGAAACCATCATTTTCGGTCAAAATCGAGTCCATTGGGTTAATACGGGTCCCACCATGTTGACCGGGATAAAAAAAAAATGAGTTTCGAGTCATTTCGGGTCAAAACCGAGTCCACCGGGTCAATATGGGTCTCACCATGTTGACCGGGATAAAAATGAGTTTCAGACTATTTTTGATCAAAATTGTTATTTTTGATAAAAAAAAAAACCCGGTCCACCAAGTTGATACCCATATAAAGATTTTTTTAATGTTCTAATATAATTTTCGGTAATTAAAAATGATTTTTAGCGGTTGAAACGAGCTTTTTCTAATGCTGATTTGAGTTTTTAATTTTACCCCTATAAATATTTATTATTATTATATATAATAAAACAAAAAAAAAATAATACAGCTTTTGTCATAGTAGGCGGAGGATTTTTGCCGATTGTAGGTGGTGCAACCGTAATATTGAAATTTTACACATCACAAGATTTTATATCCCCTTTTTATTGGCTATAAATAGCCAGTGAAAATAAGTAACAGAAAGAGGAAGGGAGGAAGAGAAAAAAGAAATTTTACTATTTATTTGGTTACTATTCATGTATTTTCTACTTTTTCTTCATGTAAATAAGATATTGATTTAAAAAAATAATTTGAAAAATACCAAAAATATCATAACCATTAAATTAATTATCAGCCTTTGATTTAATAGGATACAATAGGGCTTATCACAGTGGATTAAAATCCAAATCCATCTCAGCCCTTAAAACAATCTACCCTTGGATCCTGTTGTGACACGTCATCAGATGTACCAAGCACTGGGTGTACCGAGCCACACCAAATCGAAGCTCAGCTGATCCGGACCGCCCGATCAACTTGCAGATTAAGCCAAGCACAGCCAAAGGATCAATTCATCCGTGATCCAACAGTTCACAGCCTTTAGCTGCACCGGTGCACCATGCTCGGAGTCTCTCTCTCCTCTCGCCAGTGATTCTCTCTCGCTCATTCGATCTCCCATTTCCTGCTGGTTGAAGCCTCCAAACCACCACAGAAAGGTTGATCACCTCCTCTGAAGCAAAACCCCAGCCGTTGTCTCCACCTCATTTGGCCAGAAAAAGGCCGCGATTTTTATCAGCCACCCGAAACTTCAAACCGATGATTCTCCCTCATCCACCATCAACGGAAGTCGAAACCACCTTCATCAGAATCCTCTCCCTCATATCTACCAAAATCAACCATTTTTTTCTGGAAATCTTGCCGGGAAATTTTACCGCCTCCAACAGTAACCGCGCGTGACTCACACGCACCGCTAGGGGCATTTTCATAATTTTCCAAGAAATTCAAGGGTATTTCAATCTTCTACCTATACAATGGCACTAAGGTAATTTTTTATAATTCCTTGTGGTATTTTTGATATTTTTATATATAAATACTTGTAAATTTTTTTTGCATGTGAAAAAACAAAAAAACCAAACATAAATATAAAAGGAATAACAACGCGGGTCCAACACCCATCTTATCATGTCATCGTTCGTGGGTTCAAAGCCTGATTCTCAAGTATGGATACATCCATTTCTCAAATATATCAAAATAATTTTTGTTTTATAAATAAATATTATTTGTCGACACATCTCTTTTATTTATAAAAAAGGACCGATGTCAAAAATTTAAATACCAAATGTGGATTATGTCCATTATTTCTTTTGGTAACCCAAACGTAATTCTACTTTTTAGGGACAAACGTCAATATTTTAGACAAGTCCTATTTCTTAGGGATTGATGTCATTTTTGAAGTGTCTCCTATGAATATTATTTCTCGACACGTCTTTTTTATTTACAAAGAAAAAAGGACCGATGTCAAAAGTTTAAATACCAAATATGGATTATGTCCATTATTATTTCTTTTGGTAACTCAAACATAACTCTCCTTTTTAAGGACAAACGTCGACATTTTAGACAAGTCTCTAGGACTAGTATCTGAATCTCTAGGACCAGTGTCTAATTTTGGATTTCTAGTTCCTTTAAATTACTAGATGGCGACTCTAATAAAATCTCTATTTCCCCCAATCGAGAAAAATCTTTCTTTTTGTTAAATAAACAAAAAGAGTGAAACCGTCGCCCGACGTCGTGTA
>NW_011499899.1:980820-1022180 GCF_000495115.2 Populus euphratica | reverse complement strand
GTCGTGTAGTGATAGTGCGTTTCCTACCCCTGCCTCATTTCTAGTGCGTTTTCTAACCATACCTTCTTTTCGAGTGCGCCTTGGAGCCCTCACACCTTTGGTAATGCGTTTACTAACCCTGCCTTATTTCAAGCGCGCTTTCAAGCCCTCACACAGTGCATTTTCTAACCCTGCCTCATTTCAAGCGCGCCTTCGAGCCCTCACACCTCATGTAGTGCGTTTTCTAACCCTGCCTCATTTCAAGTGCGCCTTCAAGCCCTCACACCTTATGTAGTGCTTTTTCTAACCCTGCCTCATTTCAAGTGCGCCTTCGAGCCCTCACACCTTATATAGTATGTTTTCTAACCCTACCTCCTTTTGAGTGCGCCTTCAAGCCCTCGCACCTTGGGTAGTGTCTTTTCTAACCCTACCTCATTTCCAGCGCCTTCGAGCCCTCACATCACATCTTGGGTAATGCGTTTTCTAACCCTACCTCATTTTGAGTTCCCTTTAAAGCTCTCGACCATCTTAGGTAATGCGTTTTCTAACCTTACCTCCTTTTGAGTGCACCGTCGAGCCCTTACACCTTAGGTAATGTGTTTTCTAAACATACCTTCTTTTTTAGTGCGCCTTCAAGTCCTTACACATTGGATAGTGTGTTTTCTAACCCTACCTCTTTTCCAGTACACCTTTAAGCCCTCACACCTTGTGTAGTGCATTTTCCAACCCTACTGCTTTTTGAGTGCGTCTTTAAGCCCTCACACCTTGGGTAGTGCATTTTCTAACCCTGTCTTATTTCGAGTTTCCCTTAGAGCTCTCGACCATCTTAGGTAGTGCATTTTCTAACCTACCTCCTTTCGAGTACGCCTTTGAGCCCTTACACCTTGGGAAGTACGTTTTCTAACCCTACCTTCATTCAAGTGTGCCTTTAAGCCCTCACTCTCAGGTAGTGTGTTTTCTAACCCTACCTCCTATCAAGTGCGCTTTTCAGCCCTTGTTACCATTCGATTCCTATCTCTTTTCAAATGCTCCTTTGAGCTTCCATCTCTTGAATAATGCGCCTTCGAGCTTTATCATGTTATCTCTTCAAGATATTTCTTTTTTATTTTCATCTAGGTAGGTCACTCATCACAATCAAACCTCTTTGAAAACTCTTTTTATCTTTTATTTAGGCCGGTTGGCCATTATAATGAAACCATTTTGAGAAATCCTTGCATTTCTCACCACCTTTAAAATCTTCTGCTTAGGCTAGTTGCACATTACAATGAAACCATTTTAAAAAATCCTCGCATTTCTCACCATCTTTAAATTTTTCTTATGGGTAGGTCACCCATTACAACAAGACCACTCTGAAAAATCTTCGTACTTTTCACCGCTCTGAAAAATCTTCATACTTTTCACTACTTTGAAAAATCTCTATATTATTCATCGCTTTGAGAAATCTTTGTATTTTTCTCCTGGTCAGGTTGCCCATTACAGCAAGACCACTTTGAACAATCTTGGTATTTTTCACCACTTTAAAAAATCTCTGCAGTTTTCATCGCTTTGAAAAATGTATGTATTTCTCTCCTAGGTAAGTTGCCCATTGCAACAAGACCACTTTGAAAAATCTTTGCATTTTTCACCACTTTGAAAAATCTTTGTATTTTTCACCCAGGTAGGTCACCTATTATAGTAAGACCACCTCAAAAAAAGAACTTTTAAAATTTTACCTATATAAGTCACTCATTACAATTCGACCACTTCAAAATCTCTAAATTCTCAAAAGAAAAATCTTCCACTTTTTACTCTGAGTGCGCTTTTTAGCCCTTAAAAGGATTCATCATTTCTTAATCTAATGAATCCATCATCTCATTCTTTTTCTTCTTTACAACGCTTACTATCTAAAGTCTCTTACGAGACTTTTATATCATAAACATTGTAAAGAGGGGAACAACTGTCATAACCCAATTTTGGGTTATTCCCTAAAAATTAGTTTTTTCAAAATAAAAATTAAAAACCAAAATAAAAAATGACAATGTGGAAAGAAAAAAAAAAGCAGATCAAAGAGAGCTGCAAAAATAGAAAAAAATCAAGTAGCAATTTTTTGAGGAAATTCAAGGCCTAATTGTACCCTATTGTGCCCAAAAATAGAGAAAAATACAAATTCAATGTCAAATTGAATGATTATTAAATACATTTGCATAAAAATTGAGTCCAATGACAATTAAATTTTTAATAGGCCAATTTGATTTAATCACGGGCCAAATTAAATTTTAATTATGTTTAAGAATTAATTTGGGTCCAATTAAAGGATTTAATTAAGTGTAAGGACTTAATTATACTTTAAATAGGTCAAATTAATTTTATTTTAGACTTAATTGATAAAAAAAATTAAGTTTGGCAGCCTAATTTTAGTGTAATTGAGAAGATTGGAATTTTAAGAGACCAAATTTAATTTTTACCAAGTTAATTGATTGAAATTATAGCTTTAATTGCATTAAATAAAAAATTTTAGGGTCAATTAGGGTCCAATTGAAAGCAATTGAAAGAGAGAGGATTGAAATGAACTTTGGCAAAAACAGGAATCAGTATTGTTCATTATTTTTTTTCTTTGAAAAAGCTGATCCGGTTACCTACTTTGTAGCTGTATTTAATGTACCTAACATCCTCCAAATTTGACAAATCTTATACGAAAAGGATTGCCAACACTTTCTTTACAACCCCATGTAATCAGTTCAGGCTAAATGACAATACATCATCTTTGGTGACAGCCTAAAAAGGCCAACTCAATCAGCTTTTGTCTGCAGATTTACAACTCATGATACCTACTTTGAGTCGACAGTTGGAATCCTTCCCAACTGAATCAAGGACTGAAAGTTTTCCTTAGTGTAGACAAGATTGCCCTCTTCCACCTTCTATAAATAGAGGTGGATTTCATGGCTTGAAGGGAGAGAAAATTGGGTCCAAAATAAGCCAAAAAATTAGCTTCTTCCTAGTTTCTGCCACCTTCTCTCTATTTTTTTTCTTTCTCTCTCCACCTCTTCCACAGCTGCCTTCTCTAGTGAGAAGGCCAACACACCCGGCGTACACATCACCACAAATACCAGCTCCACCATAGGAAGCTGGTATAACCACCAAGCAGCCACTGCGACTCCCTCTCTCTCTCCTACTTCATCATCCTTCTTCTCTGTTACCGCAACCTCAACAGTAGCAGTAGAGGCAGCAACCACCTCTTCTAGGGGCTTTCAGCCTAAGAAACAGCAGCAGAGGTGGTGACTCTCTCTTGTCATAGCAGTGACTTGAACAGCTCAAACCGTTAGCAACTCCAGCACCGACCACAGCAGCTCTTGTAACATGAGCAGCAGCCACTCCTTCGAGCGCCACCAACTCTTCCACAGTCCTTAGCCAGAACAGTGACAGCAGCCACGACCCTTCAGCCAAGTAAGCCACCCTTCCTCTCCTTTTCCTTCTTCTTCTTCTTTTTTCCTATTCACGGCATGAACAGTAGGCGTGAAATATAATTCATGTCCTATTATTCATGCAGGACATGAATTATATATATATGGGGGGGTATTATAATAAAAAAATTCAAAATCATTTAAAAAAATATGATTTTCTCGTATATTTTTCTACCAATTTTGCATAATATCGGGTTGTATATTTACACTGTAAAATATAAATCTAGTATTAAAATACTCGGTTTCCCCTGAAATTATTAAAAAATTCAAAACATTTTCAAAAAAAATCTCAAAAAACTTTTAAATCAATTTTTATTTTAAAAATATATATATTATTGCATACAACTAAATCCTAAAATTTTTCCAAGCATATTTTTTATAAAAGAACATAAATTGTATCTTTTTCATGTTAAAAAATCCAAAAATAGATATCGTAACCAGTTTATAATTATCCATTAGAATTTGGCCAACATGTCAAAAATCTTTTTCCAATCTTTTGTTAATCTAGATATAGACTTTAATATTTGTGGGGTGTAAAATTACACGATAAAGTACACCCTCAGGTATTAAAGATACAAAATATAAATAAATATGATGCTAAAATTCAGACTTTATAATGGTTAGGATTTAATCCAATAAGGCAGAAACTCTCTCACGAAGATAAATCTACCTTGAGCCTTAGAAAAGAACAACAGATACCTGACTCAAAAAAAACAATCAAACAACAATGCAGCTTACTTTAGGTAGGGTGCACTAGGAGTGATGCGTCTTCCTCTTGCACAACCAATCCCTTACTTAGACTCTCGCAGATCATAGGTTCCTAGTGACTATAATACTAGGTGACGACTCCTAAACATTAATCATAATTTTATAATTAAATCCAAAAAACTTTCCAACACACCACACCTCACACGGGAGGCACGACAAAGAGCCTCTAACATAGGCAGACAACGTTATGCCGGCTCGTACCCCACGATAGGTATGTCATCATCTCCTCACATTCCTTCCTACTTTGTTATTCATATTGCATCTCCAGTTCAGCCTTCAAATCTGTTATCACAACAGTAATTTATACTTGAACCAACTACTAAATGGTTGGTGATGGCTACCCCAGGCTGAATCATGGGGTATATATGGTTGAGACACTACAACTCGACCTTATATCTCAATTCATAGTCATAGAGATATCATAAATCTAATTCATATCGGGTCCAACAGTTGCTCCAACCTCGAACCACAAGTCTGGATCATATTTTGAATGGGTTGAAGGATCCTCTTAGTGTTTGGCATGCATTTCAGTGTTATATTATTCCTACAAAAAAAAAAGATTCAAGGTTATAATAAAAGAATATTAGTCAAAAAAATATATAAAATGTTCAAAGTTTACTTACAACAAACACTTTAGCTCAGCTATCCACAAACTACAACACTCTTTATGTCTATCATCAGATAGGTTGTCCACAAACTATTACAACCTTTTTATCTCTCCTCTCTCTGTATGTATTTTTTCATAGATAACTCCATCAGAGTTGACTCACACTCAAGGTATATAGCTTGCAAAATAAATCATTAGTTAAACATCGTGACAAATAATCACTAATATATTAAGAAAAATACTTAAAAATAAACCAAGCTCTTTGTATGGTTCATAAAAAGAAGTGATCCATCAGTATGCTTGCTAATGGAACCATGAGTCTCTTTGTTTCTATTTGAGCACCCCCTCCATGATCACCTTTTAAAACACTATGATGTTAAAAACTTTAGATATCTCTTCCAATTAGTCTTAGTGATGTGGGGAGATCTAGAATTCCTCTACACCTTAAAATCATCTCACTTGGCATATCTCTTTGTATAGGTTTGTGCATCATACCAAAAATCATGCAACTTAGTTTAGAAATTTTTTAAACTAGAAAAATATAAAAAAAATACAATTTTACAAAAAAAAAAAAACAAATATATAAGCTTCACATGTTAAAACTTACCTAGTTGCGTTGTGGTTTTTCTAAACTTGTTTGGCCACCCTAGAGTTAGCCTCATCCCAATTGAAATCTTTCCTTATAATCTTTTTTGTAAAATAATTAGTTTACATCATTAAAAAACCAGTTAAATATAAGCTAAAAGCGTGTGTGTGTAACCTTAAACTTCCCTCACTAAGTCTCAACCACTTATATCTATTCAAGATACTCTTTAAGATGGATCCATTGAAATAAAGGATCTTTCATTGATGTTTTCATCATTAATGTTATCATGTGCATAGCTTCTATATTTGTGGTCCTAAAAATCAATGAATGAATGAAAAGGCATGTAGACAATTTATTAATTCATTAATGTTATTTGTGAGGGGGGGAGAATTTCTTACATGCTTAAATCTGGTTTTCATTATGCTATAAACTTGCCAGAATTAGGATCTTTAATAGATGGAACATCATATCTGTGAAATGTATTCAACAAGCATGCAATTGTTAATATGTGCATTAAGTGTTTCTTCATGATCTGCATTTAATTGCGTTACATGCTCAAGAACACTACGGTTTAAAAAAACAGAATCGCTCTATCTCAATCCTAAACTTTTTCTCGACTTTTAAATAATATAACTAAATAATTAAGTATATTCAATGAAATTCCTAGTATATGGTTTATAGGTTTTTGTTTTAGGACATTTATCTATTTTTAACAAACTTTAGGAAACTTTTTCCCTGTATAAGACCCTACCTAAAAAATTTCAAAAATACAAAAAATCACATTCTCAAACCAACTATAATACATAATGTAATATGGACATCAATTTTTTATATCATTTATTTAATTTTTCACGTGTCCATTATTATACCAAACACACAACTTCTATAATATCCTTAGAACATAGCTTTCAACACAATTTTATAAAACTCCATCAAACTATTAGCATGTGTTATCATAAACCAACAACAATAATAAACAATTCAATTAACATTTAATTTCTAGAATTTGCAGTTTTCCAATTATTAATACAATTGATCCAATTCAAATTATTTCCATGCATTATCATAAACCATAATCAACAACCCAATTAACATTCTAACCATAAAATCACATGAACTCTAATTTTAAGAATTAGAGATTTTTCAATTATTCATATAATTGGTCCAATTCAAACTATTTCTATTCATTCTCATTACTTAATAACAATAATAAATGAAAAAAGTTAAATAAATGTATTCTTACTAGAGTTACAAATTATTGCATACTTACTTATGCTTTAAACCACGTAATGAGTTGTTCATCTTGTAATTGGAAAACATGAGCTTCAATAAGATATGGATTTTGAAATAACAAAATTAATGATGTTGTCTGTAAGAAATTTATTAAGAATTTAATTTACATGGGAATACAAGAGAAAATGATTTAAAACTATAATATTATAAAATTACTTAACTAAATAAAATGTCTCAATTCATCATACTTAAATAGTACTTAATTATGTGCTTGTGTTTTATTCGATATTTGTCAAATATCTTCTCAAAACTGTATTCTTCGACAATGGTCATCTAGGCTTAGCGAATATTAACAAATTTACACTTAAAAACATTTTACCATCATCATTATATCTTTGAATATTGTTGAAATGTTTTCTATTTTTTATAAAAATATTTTTTTAATATTATTAGATTATTCTATTATTTATTTATTAAATAGATTGGACCTGACCCATCCATCTGAGCAGGTCTTAATCGGGTTGGGCCAACTAACAACCCAATAGACCTTATCCTTTTTTTATGTTTTTGGTCTTAAGTTGGATCAAGCCCAACCATCTCGGCTGAGATGAAAAAGGTCCAGCCTAGCTCGGTTAGTCGACTGACTGCCCAATAGCCTTTCTTTTTTTTTGTGCGTGATTGAACCCGATGCAACCATATGGGCTGAGATAAAACAGGTCCAACTCGGTTGAGTTGGGTCAACTGACAACCTAATAACCTTTCCTTTTTATGTTTTTTTAGGCTAAACTCGGCCTAACCATTTAGACTAGGCTGAAACGGGTCCATCCTAAACCCACATGGTCATTGGCTTGGCCTAGTGACCATGTTCATTATTTTACCCGCTTCATACAGAATGAATTTTGCATGAAGTGGTTATAACCATGACAGGGGGGAAGAAGAAAAGGGGAGAAGAAGACTACCTAGCTTGGAAGTAGTGATTGGCTAGTGGTAGAGCTGCTAGTGGAGATGTCAATTGCTAGTGATAGGGTTACAAGGGTGTTTTTCCACTGATTATCACAACATGTGTAAGGTGGTGGTGGCTAAAGAAGCGGTGAAGGAAGAGAAGAGAGGCAATAATGGCAAAAACAAACTAGGGGGTTATTTTTTTGTCAACTTTGCAACCTAATTTTTTCATGCTCAATAACTGAAATCCACCCCTATTTATAAAAGGTGGAAAGGGGATATTTTTTCTTTATTGGAGATAAATCTTGGCTTTTAATTCAACTGAAAAAGATCTCAATCATTGGCTCAAAGATAAAATCATTAACGGAAAAAGTTGACAATTAAAGGTTGCTTGAGTTGGCTTTAGGGTGGCGTTGTAGCTACCTTAAGGGTAGTTGGTCAACGACACCTACTATAGGGTGTAGTACAATGTCAGGTTATTATGATGGTGTATGGTTTGTCCGATTTAGTATGGAGAAGTAGCATTAAATACATCTGAATAGTAACCACCCAAACAGTCTTTTCAGGCAAAAAAAAGATGATAATTAGTAACCAGATGATGCATCGTCTTTTTTTTTTTTTCAAAACAGCACCATTTTAGCGTTATGGTTTAAATTTAGGGATTTGGCCAAGTTCAATTTAGTCCTTCAATTTTTAGTTTCTTTCAATTGCGTCTCTAATTGGCATAGAACTTTTAATTTTATGTAATTTTACCCTTGTCGAACTTTAACATTAGCCCTGAATTTTAGCACCTTTTTTTATTTTGGTTCTTGGTCTTGGATTTATGCAAATTGACCCTCAATTAACCATTAAACTTTCAATTCTCTTCAATTTCACATTTGATTTCAATCAAATGGATTCTTAAAGTTCGGCGTCTTTTTCAAAAAACATCTTTAGCTGTAAATTTCTTCAATTTAGCCTCTAATTAACCCTAAACTTTGATTTTCTTGCAATTGTATCCCTGATTTCAACCAATCGATTATGTAAAAATTTAATGTTTGGTCCTCTAAAATTTTAATCTCCTCAATTAAGTTTAAATTTGGCTTTCAAACTTAATATTTCACCAATTAAGTCCCTATTAAAAGTAATTTGACCTATTTAAAGTACAATTAAGTCTTTTCACTTAATAAATCTTTTAATTTGACCCAAATTAATTTTTAAACATAATTAAACTTTTAATTTGGCCCATAATTAAACCAAATGAGCATTTTAAAAATCTAATTATGCCCCCAGGCTTAACTTTTATATAGATTTGTCTAATAATTATGTAATTTGATCTTCAATCCATATTGTTTCTCTAGTTTTAGGTATAATAGAATACAATTAGGTCCCGATTTAGTTTAAAATTACAGCTTGATTTTTCTATATGTTTGAAATCCTCCTTGACCGATTTAGATAATGATATGTTCTCTATTATGATCATGAAATTACGTTGTTCTCTATGTATGATATGGACAGCCAAGAATTACAATAGAAATGCATACGTTGCATAGACATTTATGCAGAAGAAGAAAAGTTGCACATCTTAACTTTTAGGATATGGATCAGACACCTAGAGTCATTCTTCTGGGGTAATAATTACCTTGAGAAATCTATTTCATGAGGGAAAAGAGCATTACAACAGCCTTGAGAAAATGGCAAGTGACACACTACTCACCATCAGCCCATTGCACTCCGAGTCATTGTCAATAGATTCCTTCCTTTCACTTTAATCTTTTATGAAATATTTTAAGCAAACAAATTTTAGCTCAATCTCAACTAATCTTATATGATCAATATGACAGCAGATTCCATTTGGCTGTATCTCCTTTAAGCCTTCAGCTACTTCAATAAAAACAGGATTCAGTATCATGTTGAGATGTTAAAGTCGAGTTAAAAGCTAATAACTGAAATCTTGTAAGCTAAGTCTGTGGCCACCAGGAGGTCCTTCACTTTTATAAAGAGATGGCAACAAAATCAGGATAACAACCATGGTTTTAGACAGGACAGTGTAAAGTAAATCAAGCGATGACAAATCAAGGTAAGTGGAGATTATAATCACTTTTCCATGTGCCTTCTTCCATTAAATTAAAGAAGCAACATTGCTTGAAAGGTGAAGAGACCAATTTCAGTCCATGAGACGCAGTTTCTTTCTCTGAGGCTCTCTCCTTCCTCTACAGAGTTTAACCCTCCTTTAATGGTGTAGATTATGGTATTGGTATGTGATCAGAGATTTAACCTACTAAACGAGTTAGCAGAAAAATAAGTTCTAAAGGAATAATAGAAAACATTATAATGCTTTTGCATAGCCACAAAATTAAGTATGTGTTTGGGGTAGTTTTTATGGTTATGATTTAGAAATATAAATTAAAAAAAAACTATAAATTATAGCTTTTTTTAATTAAGATTTCAAGAGAGTTTTTATAAAGACTCATGTAAAATCATGGTGTGTGTTGATTAGCCAAGCACTTTCAAAATTATTATTGGAACAAAACATAGTTTTAAACACACCGCATACCGCACTGAGCAGAAAGGCAAGAAACAGTCGAGCCACCATGGAAATACCTTTGGAAGCTTAATGTTGCCCTTTACCTTTCTAAAAATGATGGTATATTTAGTAAGCAAATTAATACACCATATAGATGTCACATGTGCCCACACTACTTATCTAGAGAGAAAAAAGAAATAAGTTCCTACTGGTAATCAAAAAAAAAAAGACATAAGACACTGTTTTGGATCCTTAGTTCCTCACGTTATAAAGTAATCAAATGTACAATAAGTTCCTACTGGTAATTGCACATCAATAAAAGCTAAAACTTAGAATCTTGTTACATATAGCTCCACCCACTAGAGAGAAACAGAATTGTGGCTTGTAATAATAGTAGTGGTCGAGGCTATAGCAGCAAGAAAATCTCTGTAATCCCCAGATGGGATTCTGTCACATATTGCATCTTTCAGTTCCATCCCATACTTTCTCTTGAAAATACTTCGTATCTCATGCAAGTCTACCTCAGCTCTGCTTATCATCACACGAGCCAAGGCACCATTGTCTGCTGTTGTCCCTTTAATACTCGTATACAGTACCTGAAACAGCGTGAGTTTTTATTCAGGGGGACTATAGAATGGCAATTGGCAAGTAATATTGAAATCTTGTCCAGAAAATGAGAAAGTAGAGGAAAATCTTGCACCAGTAATGTTTATATATTAAAAACATTAGAGAGAATAACAAATTTACCTTTGCGTAATAAGTAGGTGGATTGGACACGCATTTCATGACTACTTTAAGAGCATCTTCAAATTCCATGTACTTTGCATTTTTGAGCGACTGCAAAACAGAGTCCAAATAAAAGAACACATAAACTCAAAATATGACTGTTAAACGCAGACAATTAATTTCTTGGCCAAAGATGGTATGAAGTATAAGAAAAATCTCACCCTTTACCTTTGTGTACTCATGTCCATAAATGTGTTTATAGCTAGACAGGGTCAATTTCGTCTGTGGAATGCTCCTTTTACTCAGAATCTCAAGCACAACAGCTTCTTCAACGGCTCCCTGTGAACTCCCTTCCCCTGCTTCATATAGCCTCCTAGCATCACATTTTGCAATATGCTGGCTAACATCCTCCTGGTGTGCCATGTGTGATGTAGCCAACGCCACAAGAATCTTCAAAACCATAGCAACATATTCAACAGATATCAAGCGCGTACAGAAAATGCTATTCCTATTCTTGAATCCGGGGCTTGTTTATCATTTGATATAATCTTTAAGATTGAACAAGATTACCTTTTGGTAAGGATGGGGTGGCTCAAGATTGATAATTTCTTGGTCCAAATGCCTTCTGAATCTTGCATAATAAGCCTGTTTGATGAGAAGAATATGACTTGATTTTCGCCCGACAAAAATCTCAACAAGAACCTTGTAGTTAACATCACCTTCTCCAAAAGCTTCCCTCGCAACAATAGCATCACGTTCATGTGTGTCCATCATCCACCTATATATAGCTGCACATACTTTTGATCCGTTTTGGGATTGCATCTTTTGGAGAAGAATGACCATATCTTCTCCATACATGGCCTTGTAAGTCTCTCTAATCTGTTGCCTTTCAAGCTTGGACCTGCCAGCCAATGATCGAACCAAGTGGTTTAACCTTCCCCAAGAATCATGAATCTCTTTGCATTCATTCTCAAAGCCATGGCTAGAAGAGGTCAAGATTTTGGTACCCATAGCGGAAGCGTCAGAATTCTGGTTTCCAAGGTAAACAAAGAGACCCCCTTTTGACTTGTTTAAATGCAACCAAGGCTTGGAGGACAAGGAAGGGATCTATCTTTTCATGGTGACTGCTGTTCGGATTTGTCATTTTCTACCATGCTTTTGACAATGCCGTAAACATTGGGTTTTTTTTCTTCCATTGGTAACGTTTCTTCAATCAAAATTATTTTCTTTTTTATAACTGAGTTAAGTAGATGTAAACATTTTACTTTCTTTTTCATAACAAAAAAAAAAGAGATAAAATAATCATTATGCACACTCTATTTATCACGAGAGATCAGGGAAAAGATAGATGCAAGAAAAGAGATAGGAATGGAAATTTAGTAAAAAGGATAAGAACCCAAGAAAAGATTAGAGTAATCTCTCTAACCCTTCATCAGTTACAATTTTATTTCAATCTGAACGTATTGACTTCTATCCTTCTCATACTTGTAGTGAAAACTAGATAGATAGTGAATGATTTTTTCTCTGAGGTAATTTGTATTTTTTTCCCAAAGTCTGTATTATTTTTAAAATATTTTAATCAGAAGGTTAAATAGTCTAACAAAAGCAATTATAAATTATAACAAGGTTTCACCAGTTTAAAAGCAAACCTCAAACAGTCCATTTATGAAAGGAAAAAGAAAAAAAAAGTGCTTTTGATTGTTATTCGGGCAAAACTGAAAGGCAGGAGGGGAGTGTACTTGCATAGACAGAAACCGTAGAAGTAAAGTGGGACTGGGAAACATAAAATAAAAAATAAAGAAGAAGGATCTGTGCCTTTGAGTTGAGACTGAGGTGGAAGGGAGGAGCCTTGTTTGGACACAAGTGGATGTGTTTTTGTTTTGTAGCTCGGTGGTCATGGATTTCCTAGTGGACTATGAGTGTGAATTGGTCTCCTTTTAGTTACTTCCCTGTGTCCATTCCTCATCGCCACACCTTTCTCTCTTTGTACCAACAAAAAAAAAAAAAAGTTAACTGTGCATACGTGTGCTCTTTCTGCTGCATTTCGTATATTTCTTTTTTCTTTTTTTTTAACTTTATCCTTCTACACTATCATCATCATATCTTTTTTAATCTAAATATTTAAATCAACTTATATATATTACAACTAATTTTTAAATTTATTAAATATTTTATAAGTTCAATAAATAAATAAAACACTATAAAAATGATAAATATACACAAAAAAAATCAAACTCAAATACAAAGAAAGAGAACAAATCTTTTTTCTTACTAGGCTACAACCTCCTCGAATACACATGATCATATATATTACTTCGATTAGTGGATGAGTTCTGTAATGGGCGAGGATATATTTTTTTAATATAAAAAAATATTTAGATAGTGTTAATATTTTTAAAGAAACTAAAAAATTATAAGACTCAAATTATTGATTCGATTACATTTAATAAATTTGATTAATTTTATAATATAATTTAAAAGAACAATGACGATTAATAAACTAAACAAAACAATATTAATAATATAAATCAAATTTGTAAACAATTGTTGCACAAGTTTTACTTCTCTAAGAGAAGAAATAAAAGTTAATTATAACCTATAAGCTAGACTATGTACATAATAAACAAAAGGGAAATCTTTAATAAACAAAGCTTGGAGTCCATTCCGCTCATCTGGAGCATTTCTTGCATTATCATATCCTTGACCTTGATTATATCCTATAAGAATATCATGACAAGATATTCTAACATTGCACACTTTTTGTTTTAAAGTCAATGTCATGATATCTTTCATATGCACAAAATGGAAAAAAAATATTCCTAAATGAAACCATTTTTGTCAATGAAATGTAAGGTAATTGCCATTTGTTTCTTTTTTTTCTTTATCTCAAGCTTCATCAATAATAATATAAGACTTTGAACTCTCAATCTTATTATAAATCACTCTTTGCACGTTACTAGCAAAGATATTTAAAATCTCCTTTTAAATTCTACGAGAAATAAATTTATTATTTTGACAAGGAGTATTTTCTAAAACAAACCTGTCAAGTTTAGCATTATGACTTCCTAAAAGCTTCAAGAATTCAATAAATTATCTTGATTTTTTGAACCATGACTTTCTTTGTGGCCTCTAAAGACACATGCTTAAAAAGTTAACTATTAAATAGTATTGATTGTATCTATGAAGTGTAGGAGATTATTCTCAACTTTTTATGATGCTTGTTTATCTATCAAGGTGTGAATATATAGTGATTAATTCATTTAATATTCACAACATTTCACTATAATTCTATGTATTGAATTTTCAGTCCCAACAAAACACAAAAAATCTCATCATTTACCTTCCTCCAATTAACAAAGCCTTTAAACACGATCTTTTGATCTTAACTTTCATGTTGGCTTACCAAAAAGGTAAAAAGACAACCAAAATATAGCATTCATTACATCTAAGTATTTTAGTTAACTTTAAAATCCTTTAAACCAAGAAGCTTGAAATCAATGATGGTGATTCTCATCTTTTAGAAAAGAATATTTTGAATGCATAGATTGGAATGCATCAATTTTGAGATAAACACAATGAATTTATATTTTTTGGTTAATAGATCATGTGTTATTTGGTTAATAGAAATATCTCATATCATTGAATATATTCATGGATCACCTTCCCAAAAAATAACATTCATTTCATCATGCTAAATTATTTGACTTTTTAAAGGACATTTATTGAGTTCCTTAAATTCAAGAGGAATGAGTTGTCATGTTTGAAGTAGTAATTATAATAAATACATTGTTTTTCAAGAGATTTACATATAGTTTCTTAGAAAAGGATTTTATAGTTCTTTGTCATCGCATATCTATTTTTAAAACTTAATTCAAAACAAAAATAACCTAAAATATCATTACTATTAGTTCAAGAATTAATCTTGTAGCTTAATCAAAATCAAAATGAAACTAATACATTGAATACATGATAATTTTATATCTAATTGATATCATTAAACATTCCATTAATTAAAGCCCTGAAAAATTCAATTTTATATAATTCATAAAAATCCATCAAAGCTCCAAATGCTAAAAACAATAGTAAATATAAGATTCCAAACACCAAAATTTAGAATTCCCTTAAATTCTTGTATAGTTATGTATTTGTTAAGAAAATAGAGACAGTAGATTTCTTTACTTAGTATAAGAGAACAAATCAAAGCAATTAAGGAATAATAAACCACAATCCCTTACAATCCTTCAAGTCGCTGTCACGAGAGAAATAGAATATTGAGAAATATGATTGGTTAAGACAATCAAAGAATATCTTCTTTCTTTTTTGTTTTTATAGTTAACACTAGAGGATTTAGCTAGTTATGTTTGTTTATTTATTTAAGAATGTTTTATGGTAGGTTAGGCTACCTATTGGCTATTAATTTTTTTAAGTTAAAAGAGTTTGTGTTTTTGATGAGCTAAAAAGAGATTTGGGCAGTAAAAGTTTGAAAATTAAACAAACAATATATGTATCTCAATGTTATTTTTCTTTTTAAGTTAAAAGTCTTTTTGGATGGATGTTAGTGTGAAAAATGATTTTTTTTTTTTTTTTTGTGTTTCTAAATATATGACCAACTTATTTATACATCCATATTTTATGCAAGCACTAAAAAAAGGGCTAGTAAGTGTGTATTTTTTCCGAAGTTGGATGGAAGACCATCAATTTTTCAAAAGAAAAAAAAAAGGGAAAATGTTGGATGGCAGAAATTTTTTATTATGGGAAAGCATTTTTGTCTTTTTTCATTTTTTTTTCGGAAGGGGGTGGGCTTGTTAAATTATAGGAATACATTTTCCAATCCGATGAATAGACGACCAAAATGCATCCTGTGGCCGCTCATATTGATCTCATTTGGGGTTTCTTTACGAGTTTAGTTGGGTTTAATTTGAATAATTAAATTTTATTTGTTTGTATCTTAAATAAAAAAAACCTATACGACTATAGATAAATCAAGATTGATTCGGACCCTCACCAAGACTAAATAAAATCTAATTAATATGGTATTTAATAATATTTAATTAATAAAATATTTAAGAGTATAATTGCGGTCATATTTTAAAATATTTTTATTTAAAAATATATATAAATAAAAAAACCTACTAGACCAAGATTGATTCGAACCCTTGCCAATGCTAAATAAGCCCTAATTAATTAGGTATTTAATAATGTTTAATTAATAAAGTGTTTGAGAATGTGGCTGTAATTATATTTTAAAGTTTTTTTTTGTGTGTGTGTATATATATAATATTTAATTTTGATATTAATATATTAAAATTATTAAAAATTTAATTTTAAAAAAAAATAACTAATATTTAGACAAGGATTAAACAACTGGACCCTTACTGAAAAGCAATGTTGTCTCATTCTGGCCAATAGAAAAGGGAAAACATCTAAGAGGTAGTCCATCCATATGAGAAATTAAGCCATCCTTTTGCATGTAGTTGCTTGTTGGCAATCATTACATGCAACCTCTGTGTACTGAGTAGGCTCACTTTAATTATAAAAAGCATCCACTTTGCTTGAGAGATATTCTAAGATCTAAAAGAAGTAGATTGAAGAAAACTCAGTGTCTCACTTGTTTACTCGAATTCTTTATCCAGACAACAAACAATGGTGTCAGCTGATTTTCGGACAAGACTTGATCTTCTTCACGCAAGGTGTCCGGATAGGATTTCATCTCTAAACTCCTGAACGCAGGAATTGATTCTCGGAACTCCTGAACTTGCTGTATTCAACGCCCACGAGGGGCTTTCATCTCTTTACTTGCCTGCTGAGTGGGATTAAGTTAGGTTTCTCTTGAAAATCCTTACATTTGGTCTTGGTCTTCTAACTTGTTATTGTATTTTTTTTTAACTGGGTCTTCATTGTGTCTAGATATTCATAAAATTATCATTATTGTTAAAAAAGAAAGAAAACACCCCATTGCCAAAATAAAATTGTGATTCTTCTATATAAAACTATTAAAATTCCATGTTTTCTATTCTATTTTAATGAATGATGTTATATATAGACCAAGCTCCTCTCATTTTAGCATCCCATTGGCCATTTCACTTGTGCTTCCCCGGTAACTGGATTTTTTTTATAAAAAAAATAAATATATAAACTTTTACAACATGTTAGATATAAAAAGAATTCTCATTTGTAAATCAAAATGTGCGCCCGTGTATATATATTTATATATATCTAATTAAATAAGTTGATATTTAATTAAAAAACAACTAAGATTAAAATATTTGATTTTGCAACACGAACTTTATACTTAGTCATGTTTAATAATTTTATTTTTTAGAATAAATTTGTTATTTAATCAAACAATTATTTCATACCAATAAAAAGTAAAAAAAATCATTGGCAAAAATGAATTCAATAAAACTATAGTGCCCAACTATCATACAAATCAATGTCAAATGTCAAAGTTGAGAAAAGAAAATATGTCAGAAAAAAAAGCAATCTAAAAAAAAAATTGAGTTAACACAAATTAGCTCACTAGCCCCATGACCACAGGTACAAGATTTGGATAGCCTCATGAAAAAAGTGAGAGAAAAAAAAAAGTAAGAAGATCAATTCTGAAAAAAAGTTAATTTTAAAAAATAATCTAAAAAATTAAATTTTAAGTGATGAAATTAAAAGTAAAATTCAAATAGTAAAAGGGTTAAAAAATCAAAAAACAATTGATATAAAAATTAAACTAAACTTAATAATAAGGAACAAAATTAAAGATAAAAATAATTAAAAGAAATTAAAAATAATAACAATAAAAAAAAATAAAACACTTTCATACTTTGGCAAGGAGAAGAAAGGGAGAAGAAGGGAAAATCCCACTGGAGCATAATCGCTCCACCTCTGCATACATATACTGCATCACTATAAAGAGAATATTGGTTTGTTCTATGACACGACGAAAAGATTGATGTCTTCTCCCAAGTGCAGGAGTGTCGAAGTAATAAATAACCCGGCAAGACCGGGGTCGAACCACAGGGAGGTTAATTGTACAAATTATAGACAATAATTATAAAAACAATAACAACAACAACAATAGTAGTAGTAGTAGTAGTAATAATAATAATAATAGTAGTAGTAGTATAATAGTAGTAGTAGTAGTAGTAATAAAGAAAGAGAAGAAGAAGATGATGATGAGAACTTGAAGATGGAAAATTAATGTAAGGATTAAACAATAATAATAACAAATGTCAAGGTTAGAGGTTCCACTAATGGTATATCAAACAAGTATAGTATAAACTCTTATTATTGAATTGGAAACCACACACAAAGGAGGTTCCAATCAGATTATATATTGTTAACATGATTACATTAATCATCTTATTCAATTAATGCTAATACTTGTAAATCTCGTCAAGCATTCATGATTATAACTTATGTTAACAACAAATCAAGTTCCTTTCATAGGTCAGGTGTCGGTTATACCATACATTATGGGCTATGAAAGTGCCAAGCATTTGTTGTACCAAGTGTTATACAACATAAATCAAGATTAGTCATTTAACAAGCAAAGTATTAAAGAGTGAACAAGATAACAAATATAAAACATGTTAGTATCAAACATTAAAGTCCATATTAAGTTTACATTATACTTATTCTTACACCATTAGTGTAACATTTTCACCTTGACATAACTAACTTAGCTAGATATAATGAAAGAAAGCAAAATAGATAAACAAAATAAGAACATAAAAGTTAACTAAGTAAAGGAAAGGAAATGAAAGGCATAAGCTTAATATTAATGAAAGCAAATCATAAACATTACAAAAAATACAAAGAGAGAAAGGAAGAGCATGATCTTGATCTGGAAACCAAGATACCTAAATGCATGGCAAATGCCTCCTTTTATAGGCCAAAATTGAGAACTATTGATTTGATGACTAATTGATAAGTGGGTGGCCAACTTTTGACTTGGTGACAATCCTTGCCTAAATGCATGGCAAATGCCTCCTTTTATAGGCCAAAATTGGGAACTATTGATTTGATGACTAATTGATAAGTGGGTGGCCAACTTTTGACTTGGTGACAATCCTTATTGAAGTCTTGTCTGCCCAAAACGTCATTGATAACGTCAAAACTGGAGCTAGTTGCAAACATGAAAGTTGTAGACAATTGTCTCAGCTTTCTTGTGTAAAACATTCAGCTCATTTGGACTTCTAGAACTCCAGATATGGCCAAAATACCGAACAGTGCTCGGGCTGGAAGACAGATTCGGGCTTCTTTGTTGTTGCTACAATTTGGACTTGATAATGGCCTTTTTAGATCTTGGGCTCCATATGAAAGTTGTAGGCCTATGTCTTACCTTTCCATCCATATAAATTGGACCTAAATCTGAGATCTGTAGCTCCAGATATGACCCAATTACCGAACAGTGTTCCGGTTTGGATTGCACCGACATCTCTTTTCTAAGTTTGACCATCTCTTTGCCCTTGCAATTTAAGTTCTTAAAGTCATCAATCAATCCTTTCATTTATGTGATAGGCCTGCATTTAAAATGAACATTTATCACAAATTAAAGATATCTTATATTATTCAATATATTATTATAAAACATGCTTTAGTTAAGGAGTTATTGATACTTCAAGTGCAAAATGATGATATAAAACCATGATAAAAATGCACTTTTAAGTACTAATCATTCTACTACCGCCATGAAAAGCAGTGTTTCACCTCCGTAAAATGCCACATACATAGCCTCAAAGACACTAGCTGCTGGTTGTATCAACACCCGCACGCACATGTAAATAACTTTTTTTTTATTAATATTTATATTTATAAAAAAATTAATTTGCCTGTTATATAATGTGATTATAACAACAACAATAAATCAAGAGAAAAGGACCAAAAATAAACCCTATAAGCAAGCTTTAGACTTTTTTTTATCTCAAGGGTATTTTAATAATTACATTGTACATATTAATATTTTATATTTATAAAAAGAACAAATTACTCTTATGCAATGTAAGTATAAAAAAAAAAACAAATGGAAAAAACAAAAAACGCCTACTAGAAAGTTTAAAATTTTTTTATCTTGATGGCATTTAAGTAATAGCATTGTGCATTAAACAGGGAAATGTCTATAAAGCCATTATTTGTTAGTTCATTTTTTTCTCAAGATCGATCTGACCTCTTTGAGTTTGGTATTGAGTAATGTGTCCATAAAAAAAAAATCATTTTCCCCTGATAATGAGTTCATTTGTAGATTTCTCTAAGTGCCAAATGAGGTTTTTATTGTGAATTTCTATGGTGAAAATCCCGTGCTATTTAAATTTTATTAATCATCATTTTTTATTTATCTATCATGGTTACTTCATTTAATTAATGTGTTAAATTCATGGAATGTTTTTTTAGAGGGTACATTACATCATTACCTCATATTATATTGTCAATCAAGTTAAATGTTTTTAATATAAAAAATTAGATATTATTGACATGTTTTCTAATAAAAAAATTTATCATATGTAAATTGATTCAATATAATCCAATTCACTTAACGGGTCAAAAAAAACTTAGATAACTTGTAAATAATGTATTTTAACTAAAAAAATCCAAAATATTTAAAAACAATACTTAGAGAACAACATATTAAATTTGCATTAATCATACTACGTTAACTCACTAAATTTGCAACTTAATTCCTGAGGCATAATAAACTTATAAAAAACAAATTAAAATATATTATAAAGCTCATTTTCTAATCAAATCAATGTTCAAATTAAAAAAAATCAATTAACAAATGATAAAAAATGAACTAAGTTAACACAAACCAGCTACCAAACTCGTGACCTAAGTTATAAGGTCAAGATGATCTCATAGAAAGCGAACAGAAACGAATTATAAAGCCTAATTTTCAATCAATCTAATATTCAAAGATAAAATAAAAAAATCAATTAAAAAACATGGAAAAAAAACTAAGATAATTCATTAAACCAATGATTCTAGTCATGAAATCGAGATAACTTTATAAAAAACAATTCAATATAAATTATAAAACCTAATCCTTAATGAATTTAAAATTAAAGGTTGAAGTTAAAAAAAAAAAAAACTGAAGCAATGAACCATGCCTAATGATGAAATAAATAATAAATACAACTTATTCTATTTTTTGTTAATTAATTAACATATAATTCTTATCATGAAAATGAAATCAATTATCAAAACACTTAAATTACTTGGTTGATATGAACATTGAACCAAGTTAATGTATATTTTTTTTAATCATTTGGTTATATATTTTGTATATCTGTGTCATAACATGGTTAACACATGAAAGTAATGCGAGTTTATAGTACATGTGTGTGTGTGGAGAGAGAAAGAGAAAGAGAGAGAGATGCACCAAGCAAGCAGGCCTCCCTCGAGCCTATATATCTGGCTCTCTTAGATAAATAGAGTTTAGTAGGTTCTTTTGTTCCTTTTATTTTTAAATATTTTGGATTTTTATTTTATTTTATTATTTAGTATAAGGTTTTTGTGGAATTTTATTATTTAGTATTGGATTGATGATAAATTGATTTTTATATTTTTTATTATATAATAAAATAAAAATATTAATTCAACTTTAAGAAGTCTATAACCTGAGTCATAAGTTTAATAGATTGACTAAATATTAATCAAAGAGTTGGACCTAGATTTTTCAAGTTTGAGATGTTGAATCTAATTTTGTTTTATGATTTTTTTTCTTTGCAATTCCATGACTTATTATCGGGTTTTTTTATTGATTTTTATCATTCACTATCAATTTTATGATAAGCAAAATTTTTGTATTTCTTATAAAATTAATTCGATCCAATATAGTTCATAACTTATGTCGTAGATTTTGCTAGTTGACTCAATATTAATGAAAGAGTCGGGTTGGGAGTTTTCAAGTTTGAATTGCTGTACTGAGTTTGATAATAATGCCAAAAAATTTCTAATGGTTTAGATTTTATTTTTTAATGATTATAAATATTTGGTCTAACTCACAGGAAAAACACGGGTTATAAACTAATTAACAAAAACTAAAAAAGTTTAAAGATTGGTCAATGTTTATATGAACAATGAACCTCATGACGAGTTTTTTTATTCTCAAACATTTTTTCTTACAGTCACATCCTTTTCTGGTCTAATCATATTAAATTAAGCTTTAAATTAAAACATGAATAAAATATATGGCTTACCTCAAATTCATGATAATTTTTATTTTGATTCAAAGTTAATTTTTCAATTTTCAAATTAGACAAGGAAGAGAGAAAGTAGCTAAAAATCAAAAATAAAAAATAGTTGGTTGTTGTGATACTAAAAACAAATATGGTCAAACTTGGTATCAACATGTTTCATTCAATGAGAAAATAGAGATTGAGTTTGATAGTGGTGAATTTCTCTATAAACATGTTTGAAAATAAAGATTGAGTTATGTTTTGATTTTATAGAATTAGTTGATTTTGTTTTTTTGGGTGATTTTAGGGGATATTTTGAGCTTTAGGGTAGTTTAGGAAGATTTTTATAGTTTTTATTAGGTGTTTTTAGATTAAAATAGATAAAAAATAGATTTTCAACCCAAAATCCTCATCTTATGATTTTTCAACTATTATAATAGTGGTTGAATTCTGAACTAGATATAGCAGGTGATATGTTGCTTTTTTTTTATATATATAATAATGAATATATGACACATCATTCATCTCCTCATAAATAAAAAATAAATAAATATTTCAAGTTGGGCATAGTAGGCAACATGTTGTTTTGCCTAATACATTAGAACATTTAGGGTTGTGCGCTTGACCTTATTTTTTTTTTAAAATATTGCTTTTGACATTGGGTTTTTAATTATTTTTTAATTATTTTTTTAATATTGAGTTGATTTTAAGTTGATCTTTATTTTTTTATCCTATAATTGAAATAAAAAAATATTATTGACTCGATGAAGTTCATAACTCAGGTCTAACCTAAGTTGACTAGAATCGAAATAATATCTCATCATCTAAATGGTTTTTTTTTAGTATATCATTTTCATTTTAAAAAAATCAAACAATTTTTTATTCATCATTTAAATTGCTTAGCTCAAACCCATGTACTTAGGTTTTTTTTAAGGTTTTGATATGTTGAACCATTAAGGCCTACGTGTCTGGCTTAACTTATCTTTTTATCTTAGAATCTTTAACATTGAGGGTTTTTTATGATTTTTTTTTTAATTTTATTCTTAATTAGTTTTTATTTTTTATTATATAATTAAAATAAAAAAAATTTATTAAGCTTATTGAAATCTACAACTCAATCATAAGTTTAGCGAGTTAAAACAAGTTAACTAGAATCAGTTAAATACATTATTGTCTCAATATTTTAAAAAATTATGTTAGCTTCATTTTCTTGAGCCAAATTCTTTTTTTACTGGTTATTTAAATTATTTTTAAACTTGTGTTTCTTGTTTTTTATATAATTTTTTATTTTATTTTTATTTTTAAACAAGTTAAAACAATTGAATCACTTCAAAACAAATTTTCACATAAATAGATTAAAAACTTAATCTTGATAAAAATACAAGTAGAGGGTTTTCAATTTAACCTTGTCTAGCATGTTTAATAAAAATGAAAAAAAATTTCCAATAGCTTGGATAAGTTTTTTTATGTTCAAAAGTTTTTTTAATCCAACCTGGTTATTACCTAAACAAATTGATATAACACTTGTCCTAGGTGCGTGATAATTTCATGAATTTCTTTGAAGGTGATCTTCGATAGAAAAAGAAAAAAAAAAAAGAGCACCCCAGGAAACAAGTTTTAAGGCATCTTCAAGGAAGAGTCAAACGAAAAACTAAAAGAAAAGGACTAAAAAAGAAAAGTAAAACATATTTTTATGAAAAAAAAAGTTTTAATTGGAGTTGTATTAATTAATTACAATTAATAAATAGTTTTATTAATAACAAGTATATTAAAATAAAATTGACTTATAAATGGTTTTTCTATTGAGGTGCACATATAAAAATCATATTATTAATATTCAAAAATTATTTTATTAATTTTGCTTCTCGAAATAGCATGTTCGGAATGCTCATTCCGTGAAATGTGGAGAAATGGAATAATAGGTATGTTTGTTTTTTTTTTAAAAAAAAAAAATTAATTATTTTAATAAATGAAGGAAAGAGCAAGAAAGGACAGGCTGGCTCAATTTTTTCCAAAGGAAAGGCCAACTAGTATCCCATCCATCACTCAACGTCCAATGCTGATGTGTTATGTCTCATTACCCATTGACCAATCACCACCTCAGGAATCTAAGATGACTTCATCCTCTTGCTTTCACTTTTTCAAGTTTTACAATTGTACCCTCCCTCCACCTTCTAGATGTGATGGAGCGAGTTCATTGGTTTGGAATTTTTTATTTATATTCTAGCGGTGAAAATCGTAGCTTGTCGAGGAAAGTTTTCCTTTTTAAAAAAACAAAATAGGTAAAATGATTTGTAAATTTGAAATACTCTTTAATATTAATCACACCTTCTAATATCTAACCCCTTTTAAGTTTCAAGAGTTAATTGAGTAGACAATATGTACTAGAATTTGTTGTTCACTTTTTGTAAGTGGCAATATAAATTTAAATTCACCTACAAAAGTAGTGTTTTTTTTATTGAATATATCTTTCAATGTATTTTTTACTCTAAAAAACTTAAATCAATACTTTTTATATAGTTTTTTTTTTATGATTTTGATAAATTGATATATAGAAAAAATTTAAAAATTATTTTTAAAAACCACTTTACATCACATTATCAAATACAAACTGAGAGGGACGTAGTTATAATTGTTATTTAAAATATTTTTATATTAAAATGTATTAAGGTAATATTTTTTAAAATTTTTAAAAAATTATTTTTAATATCAGATTCAATGGATAAAAACAGTTTAAAAATAAAAAAAATTAAGTAACAAAAATTCAATGTTTTTAAAAACACGATTGCCATCAAATTTTCAAATATTACCAAAATATACTTGATTTATTAATATTAAAAAAAGAAGTATGAAACCAAGTTTCAGCAAGAAATAAAATGCTCAAGAAATAAGAATTATAATAATAATACAATATAGAGATGCATAGATTAAATTGCTTTAACTTGAAAATGAGCAGGCCAATATTTGGAAACACATTGAAACCATATTTTTTAAAAATTTAAAATTATTTCTTATATATATTATATAATTTTGATGTGTTAATATTATTTTTAAAAATTAGAAAAATATTATTTTAAAATATTAAAGAAATACTTTAACTTTAAATCATAATTATTAACCCTTTTCCAAACATTCTCCATTAAGCTTTCAATAGAAGAAGGCGATTATTTTGACTTGTCCACGGTTTATGCCATATCCACTGGCCGTGGAGCTAAAAGAACCACCCATGTCCCCATCTACTACGGTCAAATTTCCAAACGAAAGGGATAAGAAAAATAAGCATGAGTAGGTCTAATTTTGATATCATGGTTACTTGATTGAAAAAATAAAAAAAGAGTAAAAGAACCTCTCAAAAAGATTTTAAATTTAGTCTTTAATTTAATAGAATATAAAATTTTATTAAATACTGAAAATATTACATAGCCATGGCAAGATTTGCAAAGAAAAAATAAAGATTACATGTATAATCATTGATTAAAATAAAGTGAAAAAAGATTTGCTCACCATATATTATATTTCTACATAATTTAATATTGAAATTCATTGGAGAACTTTATGTACGAATTTACAATATAATAAAAATCAATACAAATTTATAATCTGGTTGTTTACGACTACTATTACTACTACTACTACTAAAATATAAGAAAATCCTTGAATTACTAAAATAGACACGAAGAGATTCGAAATATGGACATTCTTGACAATATAAAGAATAAAAAAAAAAGATAACATTTTATATATTTTCAGTAGTAGGTTTAAGTTTAGATTGGTTGAGTTTTATTCCATTCTTTAATTTTTTAAATTTAAATATTTGATAATTTATTATTTATCTTAATATATCATACTAATATGAAATATAAAAAATCTTAATTAATATATAAAACGATTTAAAAATATCTTTAAAGATCACATAAATGAAATAGTCCAAAAGATTTTAATTTTTTCTTGTAATTTTAATTCTAAAATATAAAACAATTAATAACGAAAAACCATATTTTTTATATCATGTTGAGATTTCGAAAGTGAAATGCACCATATGGGATAAAAAAGAGAAAGTAAAAAAGATTAATAAATAAAAATAATGATTTTAAAGTTACCATAAATATTCCCATAATAAACTTTCATTGCCATGTCACACAAGCCATGTTCTACCAGCAAACACATTTATCATAACACCCAACTACCGGTGAAAGGTACTCAAAGCATCCATTTAACTGTAACTCAAAAAAAAAAATCATAAAATTGAAGATAAAAAAATAAATATAAAAGGGCAAAATGGGCAATGTGATGGAGATGTAAATATAAGAAACAGTAAGGGCAAATCAATAATGAAACTGCTACAACTCTCTCTCTCTCTCTCTCTGTGCGTTTGTTGTTCTTTCTGTCAGGTGTCTGGCTTCTTTATAGTTAAACCTCCCTCTCTCCCTCCCTCTCTCTCTCGAGCTGCTAAAAACTGAAGAGAAACAAGCTGGCTATAGCAATGCAGGTTGGTTAGTTTTAAGTTGAAGTTTCTTGAATCAGTAAGAAAAAAAACAGTATCCTATTTCAGTGCTTTTCTTTCTATTTTATTTATCTTGATGAAATTGCTTTTTGTATGCAGACAAGAACAGTAGAAGTGAAGAATGTATCAGATCTTGCTAGTGAGAGAGAAGTTCACGAGTTCTTCTCCTTCTCTGGCGAAATCGAAAACATTCACATCCAACGGTACTACTTTTTTTTTTCTTTGGTGTTTGCTTGCTGAGAAAATGAACGAAACTGGAAAGTTGTGGAAAACTGGATCTTGGGTTTTTTGGATTTTTATGTTATTTTAGTATAGTATTAGTGTTTCTTGAGTGGTTTTTATTTTTCTAGTTTTTGAGACTTTCTGTCAAGAAAAAATGAAGGAAAGTGACATTGTTATGCTGAATTTATTTCTGGGTTTACTAGTTAAGATACGAAAACAAGTGAAGCTGAGTTATTTGCCTGTTATATTTGCTTAATTGAACATGTGGTTTTTGGATGCAGTGACAATGGGCAATCAAAGACTGCATTTGTTACCTTCAAAGATCCCAAAGCACTAGAAATTGCCTTGTTGTTATCGGTGGGTTCACTTGTTTTCTTGTTGTTGTTGTTGTTAAATTTTACCTTGTATTTTCCAGTTGATAATCAGATGAGTTATGAGATGCACTTTAATTTCTGTAATTTGAAGAATTGTTTTTTTATTTTTTCATTCCCTCTAAACTTTAAGCAATTGAATTCCTTTCTTTAACTCCACCCAGTAAATGGTCCCTTCTGATGTATCCATTGGAGGCAGAATGTGCATTTCTTTTAATGATGCATTAATTATTAGAAATATCTAGATAAGCTGATCTGAACTTCTGTTGATGTTCATTTTGATTTTTCCTTAAGAAAGACTTTTGTTTTGAAAAGTAGAAAGTGCTAGTCAGTCTTATTTCATCTTCTCCATTGTAATAAAAGAAGAATATATCTCTGGAAAGGAAAGGGTGGAAGCTAAGTAGCACAGGAAAAAGAGGACGAGACAGGCTATCTATTCATGCTGATTGTATTGTGACGTAGAAGAAGTTGACTGTTGCTACAATAAATTGTTGTTCTCTTACTATAAGTAGCACAGGAAAAAGAGGACGAGACAAGCTATCTATTCATGCTGATTGTATTGTTGTTCTCTTACTTAATTAGCCTGCGAGTCATGTGATGGAATGTAAATGACCCCTTTTGAAATGCCAAGTTCCATAAAATTTGTATATGTAGCATAACGTATTTTGGAAAGGAATATTTTTGGGTCTTAAGCTTGCAATTGGCTAACCCTCTCTATTTGATATGATCATTTGAGTAATCATTATGCATCATTAATCTGTAGAGTATAATTTGTGTGTCTCTGATGCAGGGCGCAACTATAGTTGACCAGATAGTGGCTATAACTCCTGTGGAAAATTATGTGCCAAATCGTGAGCTACAGGTTTTTCCACTATCAAGTTATTCAAATCTCTTTCAAATGATTTTGCAAAATATTTATGTTCTTGAGTGCAATTTATGCAGGAAGTAAGGAATATGGACATCGCTATACTTGTAGTTCCTTCTGAAGACTTCCCATCAAATGTTGAGGTAGTCAAAATCACCAGTGCTAATCTTACTTGGAGTATTCTTAGATGTATCCATCTATTTTATGGTGGATGTGAGAGACTTTTCATAACTAGAAAAACTTTGCTGCTATATAGAAATTATATTTGTGATTATTGTCTTATATATGCTAATGAAATTGATTAAATACTGAAAACACCTGGTTGCTACTTGCTTCTCTTTTATGGTTGAGCGAGATGAATCTTTATCCTCAGTATTGTTACCTTATTTGTCTTCATTCACCAGGAGCCATTTTACTTGTGCTTTAGGGTGATAGGTGGTTTGTGACCTGCATATTTGTCTCAACATGGGTCTGTTTATTAATTTTAAAGCATAGTGACTTTGAGTATTTAAGGTACCCTTAGTTCTTGTATAGTGGTTTAGGGCTTCAAATCCTAGCTTTCAACTTTATTGTTTTAAGTCTGTCCTGTCTCTCTTAGCAGGGGAAAACTAGCCCTTCAGGTAGCGGAAAAGTCTATGTCAGTAGAGCACAAGAAGTTGTCACAAGTATGCTAGCAAAAGGTTCAGCTATTGGCCAAGATGCAATGAATAAGGCCAAGGCATTCGATGAGAAACATCGCCTGAGTGCCAATGCATCTGAGAAGGTAATTTCATTTGATCGAAGAGTTGGGTTAACAGAGAAATTGACTGTTGGAATTTCGGTAGTTAACGAGAAAGTGAAGTCTGTTGACCAAAGGCTTCATGTATCGGATAAAACAATGGCAGCGATATTTGCAGCTGAAAGGAAGATAAATGACACAGGATCAGCTGTAAAATCAAGCAGGTAGAATCTCTTCCTTGAGATTATATTCGCTAGTTCCTCGTTTAGATACTATCATTTTGTATGAATGGGATTGGTTGATGTAATTATTTCTGTTTTTTTCCACCCTTGTGGGATGAATCCCTGCCCCTTGTTTCTGGTTGTTTCAAATAATGGATATTAGAAGAAATGTACATAGACAATTCTGTTTTTGCTGTATCTAAAGCTGAATATTGTGGAAGATGTGGAGGAAAGTTTAGGAATAGTGATTTCATCTCTGGTGGCATGACTTATACAATGCATCATGATTTTCTTTTATCACACAATGCATGATTCCCTAATCTTTCCGATGATGTAGAACACGTAGGGTTAGTAAACTGGCAACTACTATAGATATTTTTTTCATAGCTGAGCAAGTGAGTGGGCTCTTTTAGGCCTAAATGAATTTGCTTTTGTTTTCCTATTTCAACATAACACATCATCGATATCTCTAGGAATTTTATTTTAGGATGTATTTTGCATATTTATTGCACACATTTAGATCCAATCAATTACTCCTTTTTAATTCTAATGGATCCTTAATGAGATTCATCTCTGGGTAGAACCTAACCTTTTTAAGAAAATACACAGAATTTTCTTGCTGTTTTTGGATCAGATGACCCTGAAAATTGATCCAGTGTTGTTCCCTCTTCTTTTTCTTCACCAACCTCTGTTTAGAAGAGACAGTGGACTGGCATTGAATATAATGTCATCTCTGATATCCTCCTTATATCATCAATCTCAGCCCAATCATCATCATCTAAACAAGTTTTGGCTTCTCTATTTGATGTGCATTAATTTTCACAACAATATTATACTTTGGCATTTGATTTTGGTTTTAATTATGCACTTGGAAAAGTGAGTCAGCACCAAAAAAAAAGAAGTAACATTTGAGTTCTGTTTTGACTTGGTACAGGTATGTGAGTGCTGGGACAGCATGGCTAAATGGTGCCTTTAGTAAGGTGGCGAAGGCTGGGCAGGTTGCTGGTACAAAAACAAGAGCAAAGTTCAGTTTGGCTGTTTCGAATTTGACTGCTAAGGTAGGTTCTACTCTTGGAGCTAATATTATCAGATGGACATTGAAAATCACTTATTTATATA
The DNA here is from genome assembly GCF_000495115.2 of Populus euphratica. Taxonomy (NCBI): domain Eukaryota; kingdom Viridiplantae; phylum Streptophyta; class Magnoliopsida; order Malpighiales; family Salicaceae; genus Populus; species Populus euphratica. Next base: position 992,205 of record NW_011499899.1, on the reverse strand, counting down.
TTTATTCATATATAATGATCATAAGATGTATTTTCTTTATAGTTCAGTATCACTGTAAATTAGAACTTATGCTGGGTTCATCCTGATGTCAAAAGGCCATGAAGCCATTTATGTGCTTAGGGTGACAGAATTGTCCTTTGGCTTTATTATTAGTAGTGGTCGTGGCACTGTTGAGGATAAATTAATTGTCAAATTGAAGTATTGAGAGATAGCAGAGTAACTGATAGGCTAAAACCCAAAATTAAGAAGCATCAATATAAAAGCAAGGGAGAGTGACACCCAAAAGCATCCATGGTAGAAAAAAGAAGTAGAACAAAGAAATAACAAAAAGAATACGAGGAAGACATTAAACAGATACTGAGGTTGGGGTTTGAAAATAATGAGGGACTGCTAAGATTTTCTGTTAATATCCCAAGAAAATGGATTGAATAGGCAACAGCAAAAGGAGGGATTTTGATTGAAAGCCAAAAGAGTCCGCAGAATTAAAAATAAATAAATTATCTAAGCTCTTAGATTACATTGCCAGGCACCCTATCTCTTTTCTCTTTGCTTCCATTGTTGTCTTTGAATCGGTCCCTTTTAATCTTTTATGGCAAAATTGTCTTATAATTAGGAAAAATGGAGAGAAGGTGGGCTGCTGGGTTAGAAGTTTTAGGTGTTAATTGTGTAACACGTGAATAGCACATGACATTTTGTGTGTTAGTTATTATGGTAGTATTTTTGAAAAGTTCCTTTCAATTGATAATGTATTAAAATGATGTTTTTTATACATATACTTTTTTATTTTTTAATATCAGTGCAACAAAACTATTTAAAAACACACAAAAAACATCAATATGCCTTTTCAGACGAAAAAAAAAACATTTTGAAACGTAGAAGCGATTCCAAAAAAAAAAAAAAAACCCATAAAAACTCGCTTTATCGAAGAAATGGATAGAAGGTAACAACGGGTTCTATTAATAGTTTCCCATAGTAGAGGATGTCAATTCAAACTCCAAAAGAATAATGTTTCTCCATCCAAATGTCATATTTCAAGGGATCGTTGTATGGATTCACCTCTTGTTTACTAGTGCAAGAAATGTTGGCGCTAATGCTATGTAAAAAAGTTGATTAATTACGCCTTGGCTTCGTTTTCTGTTTTTGAAGCGATAATTTTCCTTGTTTCATGAATTGCAGGAATCTCCGATCGCTGTATGAGACAGAAATTCAGTGTCAGCTGAAAGTTGCTTCATCAAACGTTTGCTGCATGCATTTAACTGCTATGGTGCTCCAATCATCAAATTTGGAGAACAGGATTTATTGAATTTGGAGTTGCTGGCTTGGTGAAGAACGAGAGTAATTTGTGCAGTGTTCCCTTTATGCATTCTTCTATGGTTTGATTCATGTGTGTCGATTCAAGTCACTACTTGCATATTTTTCAATATTCTTTGGTTCCTAGGGTATTATTATAGCCTATGGCTTCCTTGTAATTTTGTAGTTTGCAACATTGTTTCCAAGTCAATGAAAATTCACCAAGAGGCTACCACTACCTGTTGCCAATTTATGGTTTCTATTTCTTCGTCATCTTTCACCAGACCACCTTATTTGAGCCATCCCGGTGCAGCCTCGAAGCCGATGTTTATCTATGTTTTAGGAGAAACTTGACTGGCGATTTGGAGTGTAATCGTTGTTTTGTAAGAGTTGAAAAGTATTTTACTAGAGCTATTGGTTATGGTGCTGCTATCAAAAACACAGTTTCCTCGATTTGCGTGACAGTATTCTCCTCCTCTTGCCCCTTCGGCAGATACAGCGAAACAAAAGTTGTGGCATTCCTTCCTTGTGGAATGCTCATTGAAGAAAAAAGAGAATGGATGTATCAAATAAATAAAACGGGCTGTCACTTTCAATTTTATTTCTTGTCAAGTTCTGTCCATCCAAATAAATGCTAACCTGTAATGTGATTGTTTCTTGTTCATAATATGTGGTCAGCGACAGCTCAGCTGTCTGTCACGACCTTGTATATATATATATGTTTCAAAGAATATGCTCATGTATGCCCAAAACTAAAGCAAAAAAAAAAATCTTAATCCTCAAGGACATTGGTGGTGGGGGATCCCAGAATTGTTTTTGTAATAAGCTAGTTTACATGAGAAGCCAAAACAGAGTCATGGCCGTGACGTCCAGCAACTAGAAATTTCAGAGAGGCCATGCGCATTTCTTCTTGTGGAATGTGCGTGTGATGCCAAGAGGTTCAAGCGGGGAAAGTTGTCCTTGGTCACCCTCTGGCGATCGCTTCCAAGAGCATAGACACGACACATCCACCTTTTAAAATTTCGTGCCATAGCTGTTAATTGTAGCTGCTGAAAGGTAGCATGGATTGATTAAAGGAAGGTGGAAGCACGTTGGGAGAGTTGAATTTGTGGTTTTCACGTCAATGCCAAGCATGTTCGACACTTTTTGTGCATGGATCATGTGGTCTTCCCTGTAATTTCAAGCTTTGAGTGGAGATTACTTGCAAGTTTAACTTTTCTTTTCTGGAATCTGCAAGGGGAAAAGAGGCAACTGCCATTTGACTATGCTGTTCAAAACCATTACTCTCTCTACTAAACGAATTAGAAAACATTATGGTCAGGGGTGGAACTAGGGGGTGGCAAGTAGGGCCGGGTCCTGTAAAATATTTTAAAATTTTTTTATTTAATATTTTTAATTTAAATAAATAAGTTTTTTAATAATACATATATTATTATATTAATTTTGACCTCCCTGTAAGATGAATCTAGCTCCGCCCCTGATTTTGGTAATTCAATATTCATATTATCCTAACACTTTGAAAATACTGGAAGTCATTATTTTGCTTAGTAAATTATTTAAGTCGGTTAGGAACAATTCTTTGCCGTGGTTGAGTTGCCAAGCGCATGGAACAACCTCTTGGCTGGGTCTTTGGGAGTTGGGAGGCACATGGAATTTTTTTTATTTTATTAATGTTGGTATCTATATGAGACGATGTTATATATTTTTTTAAAATAAATAAAAGTTGGATAAAATAAAATAAAAATATAACTAAAGAAGGATTAAGTGCATGGTTTTAGCCTTCAAGCCCAAGTACTCCCGGCAAGTGGACTCGTTATTAAGGTTGCTCATTTGCTGTTTTTTTATGCATTTTTTTCTATTTATTTTTGTTTTTTTACACTCCAAGAATTTTTTTTTTAGATTCACTTGCTTTTTATTTTATTTTGATTTTTTTTAAATACTATTGTGAATTTTCATTTTTATAATTTATTTTTAATTATGATGTATTTGATTGAAAAAAATAATATTAATTATAAATTATTTGATTTAAATTGTTTTTTATTAGTAGAGTTGTTAAATTTATTTCAAACATGATGTTCTCATCTTTATGATTTTTTAGCTTTCGACATGCTATTTTGATATTTTATGTTAATTTGTTTATCAATTATAAAATAATTACAATTAAAAACATTGCACTAGCTAAGAAAAACAAAACATACATTAATAAAAAAATTATCTTGATGAAAAAAATTTCAAATGGATTGTATTTTCAATTTTAATGATAATATTAAAATTTTATTAAGATTTTTATAAATTTTTACATTTAAAGAATCTTTTATCCCAGGCATATCACAAATATACAAACTAGTCTTTCCTAAAAGAACTGAAAAATATTGTGTTGCTGTACTATTTATATGAAAAATGAAGTACCTCAATCTTTTTTATGATTTTTTTAATAATTTATTGATTTTGAATTGGTAGTCATAATTTGTTACGGTTTTTTTTTTTATAAGGATCTCAAATAAATATCCTAGCATTTGATTGATATTCAAGTTTTACAAGTATCTATTTTTTATTATGTTATTAAATAAAAAAATAATTTTAAAATTTCTTTTTAAACCTAATGGATTCTATGATTTAGATCACAAAGTTTAGGTCGATTTAATATATCATTATTTCAATATTAAAAAAAATATCATTTTATTTTTTTTAAATCAAATTATGATTTTCCTTGTTATCTAGATTGCTTTTGGACCTGTTAAGTTAACTAGATCATGTAAAATCAACTCTCATACAGGTTAATTTTAAACCGAGTTTAAGAAAAAAGTCAAGTTATAAGGTTTCAATATTGATCATTTTAAGTATTTATTTTTATTATTATATTATTATGTAAAAAATAGTTTTTTTTAAAATAAACTATTAAATTCAATAGAGTCCATGAATTGAATTGCGAGTTTAGTGAGTTAAATTGCTAAACCTAAATCAATTTAATATGTTATCAATTCAATATTAAAAATAATGTTATTTTAAAGTTTTTTTAAAAGTAAAACCATGTTTTTTATTAGTTATTCAGATTATTTTTAGACATATTAAGTCAATTGAGTCATATTAAAATAACTTTTATGAAGTTAATTTTAAACCAAAATTAAAAAAAAAATTAAAAGAATTCAAAATTGAATTATTGGATCAAATTTAATAATAATATAAAATAATTTTTTTAAATTTATTGTTTTTTATTCAGAGCAAATCAGATCACAGTCCAACAAACTAAAATATACTAAATAATTTTACAACATGCCCCTTGCATTACCTGGTCCCCTTACATTTCTCGGTGTGAGTATCACTCTTATAAATATACTAAATAATTTTACAACATGCCCCTTACATTACTTGGTCCCCTTGCATTTCTTGGTGTGAGCATTACTCTTATAAAATTATTATGTTGCTATTTGATAAATATTTTTATTAATCTAATTTTGGGGTGGGTCGGTAAAAAAAATAATCTTGCCTTTGTTAAAAATCAATTTCAAGAGTATATAAATGTGTTTCAAAAAAGTAAAAATAAAATTCACAATTCAAGATAAATCCGGTGTAGTTGAATAAAGCTTATTTCACCTAATAAAAAAAAAATAACATTTAAAGCTTATTTCACCTAATAAAAAAAAAAAAATAACATCTTAATATCAAACTAAGAAAAAGGTTATCATGATTAAAAAAAACATTTATTAAAAAAAAGATACATTTTAATTTAAATGAGCATAATATATATTTTTTTTAAAATAACTCGAACCAATTTAAGTATGTTTATAAAAAACTTAATCTATTCATGAGACAGCAATAATTTTTAAAGACATAAAAAAATTAAAATGTTAAAACAAAATTAACAAAATCATTTTCTTTCAACGGTTTAGCAAAAATCGAAAGGAGCCGAACTCATTATTTTGGATTATTAATGGTCATTTGAGAATTTAATTTGAACTTTATAAATACTAATCAAAACTTAATAAGTGAGTATTTTTTGGATCTTACTTGTTGAATAATAAATAAGTTATGAATATGGTCAAACTCAAATAAAAAATATCCTAAATCTAACTTGAAATATATATATCCAAAACCTAATGGATAATTAATTAAAATATTTTTTTTTTACCTAAGTAGTAATACGATTTGTTTTGTAGTTTTTTATAATAAAGTATTAAAATTATTATTTTTATGTTTGTATTTTTAGTTAGTATTATAAATTTATTTTTTATAATAAGTATATTATAAAGATATTTTTCATTTGAGAATATAATTTTTTATGATTATTCTTAATTTCAATAAAATAAAATTAATATTCTATAATTAAATTATAACAAATACAAAATTTAAGATGACTTTCATAAACTATGGTTTTGATTTTCTTATGAAAAATAGTTATAATCATGAAGTATTTTTTATTTTTTATGAAAAAATTATCTTTATTTTCAATAAAAAATATTATAATTCTTTATTAAAAAACTGAAAAAAAACTGGAAATTGAAAATTTCTTACATGAATCATCAACCCCAACCCTCTATCCGTCGTTAGAATATCCTTCCTGACTTCTTGGCTGCCTAAACATTTGCCACGTGGCAATCAGAAAAAAACCCACACACGTACTTTTTTTAAACTACCGTGTTCAAAGACAACAACCACCGAAACCGAACACCAAGATCCAGCGACGTCAATCTTTGAAAAGTACAAGGACATTTTCGTCACTAGACCTAGTTAAATTCCCACGATGCCCTTCCCTTTAAATCCCGGTTCTTCTTTCTGTTAAATGCCGAGCATGGCCTTGTTGGGTATATTCTGTAGTTCGATTCTCTTGTTCTTTACGGAGACCATACACCTCATATATAGTCTTACTTCGTTTCGGACTCTCTCTTTCATATTCGCCAAGCGTTTTTTTTTTTTTCTTTATCAAGCTGCAAGTGAAAGGTGATGATGATCTAACTCTATAGTTTTTAATGGGTTTTGTTCATTTCGCTGCAATTATTGTCAGCTTTTCTTTGTTTTGAGTTTTTGATTTCTCGTTTTTTTTTTGGAGATGGGAAATCATAATGGGTCATTGGTTTTTGACTTGTTTTATGTTAAAGATTGAAACTCTGCTTGGTGGGTTTTGATTTTTATGATTGGTAATGATTAATACTACATGGTTGAATGGATCTAAGTGTTTGATGTAGTGGTTTGGATTGTTAACATCTATGATCTGTTATCAAGGTTTTTTTTTGGTTGATTGGGAGTCTAAGTAAGAGTAGTGATTTGGCCTTGGAATTGTTTGTTTTTCCTGTTACTGTACATTTTCAGCCTTGTTGTTGAAAGAGAAGAATCTTGTCTTACAAATGTGTCATTCTTGCACAATGTGCGGTCTTATTCCATAAGAATCAGTTTCAGAATGAGTTTAGTTAATCGGTTTTTTCGATATTTGGATTTGTAAAATGTGATCAATCGTTTGGGTGCCTTTTTTCGGGATTAATATTTGATTTTTGTATTTCTTTTTTGATATTACTTGAGCAATCTCGTTAGTGTTCATGCTCATAGTTTTTATTAGTTGATAGAAGTGGAGGTTTTTCTTTTCCTTGTTTGTAAACTTTTTTCCAGTGATGGATCTTCATTATGACAGTTGGCATCGCATTAAAATCTTATAATGAATTGCCTCATTTAGCAGTTTTGTCTTCCTTTTCTAACTATGGATTGTGCCCAGAGGGTCCACCCTCGTCGTTTTCTTCCAATAAAAGTGAAAAAATTGTCCCCTCACTTTTTCAGATTCTCTTTCATTATCTTTTGCTTAATTTACAAATCTTTGTGTCCTATCCTGTCCGATTCACTTCAGTAGTTAATTATTTACCATAGGATGCATATTTTACTGACAGAAATTCGGTAATGCAGTGTCCTATAGAGCTTGATGCGTGTTGATGGGCGTTTGTGAATGGCTGCTGGAACTGCTTTGTGTTCATGCTACTGATGGTGATGATTTTAGTGGTTTAGCAGTTTGTTAATTCAAGTTTGTATTTAGATGGAAATCTCTTTTTGATGCTCTAGATTCTTAAACTGGAAAATAAGTTAGCATGGACTAGAAAGATTCTATTCCATGGGCCAGGTGCTTTGTTAGTCAGGTGGTAACTTGTTATAAGGATTTGGGATCTGGCTTTTGACATTAATTGGGCAAAACAGATTTACTGTTAAGCTGCATTTGGAAGCCCTGAGCTACAAGCAATAAATTTCTGTGAGTTAAGAAGAGTTTGACAATGGAGGTCCTGGTTTCACCACAAGGACAAAAATATAATTTGCAAACAGCTGCTCAGAAATTTTCATCTGGTGGTTCACAGAAGGATCTGTGGCATGTCGTGCGAGAAGGATCGTTGGCTGATGTGGATTTGGCATTGGCACTACATAAGAAGAATGGAGGAAATATTAATGCAAGAAATGTGTTTGGCCTGACTCCTCTTCATATTGCAACTTGGAGAAACCACATCCCAATTGTTAAGAGGCTTCTTGTAGCTGGTGCTGACCCTGATGCTAGGGTGTGATGCCTCTTTTATCCCTTCTGTTTATTTGATTAATTTCAAATCATAAGCATTTTTTTTATTGTGATAGATTGTAACTTCCCACCGTCTTCCCCTTTTCTTATTTTTATTCTAAACTTTCGATGTGTGTGCTTGTGTTCCACATAATATATTGGTCATTTGAAAGCTCTGCAGTTATTTGGAAGTCCTTTAGTGTTGGACCCTTGATGATAATAAGGCATGCATATGGGTGGAGTTGTTGCAAATGAGTGTTGAGCTTTACTTGATGTGGTGTCCCTTAATGAGCTTTACTTGATGTGGTGTCCCTTGATGAGCTTTACTTGATGTGGTATGCTTCTGATCATTTTATTCAATCTGGACATGAAATGGAGATTAGGATGCAAGACAATTGAGTTTATATTGAGCGGCAAGGGAGATTTAAGTAGGAGTGAGTAAGAATTGATGAAAGGTGAAAGATGATGATAAATAATAGAGACTAAAGAGGGAAACTAGGTGGTGTGCATTCTTATTAAGTCCAATGTGGAAGTCATCGTTGATATTTTGTAAAGGAACTTATTGCCATTTGTTGGTCTATAGCAACTCTCTTCATGGAACCACGATAGGAAACATAATTTTTTTGTGGAGGGGCATGTGATATCAATGGGTCAATGCTTAATATGACAACTCCTGTTCCACTTCATTCTGTTCTTGTCAGTTGTCACATCACATTCTTCATTCTTTCCATTATATGACAGCATAACAAACCTGACGTGCATGGTTACTTGCAGAAACTAATACTTAATTTTGTTTGAATATTTTGGAAGATGAGGTGAAGCTGTCCTTAAGCTTTTGTTTCCAATAGATGCATGTTTCAGTACTCTGCATTATATTGTTTATAGGTCCCTTTTTTCAAATATTTTTAAATTCTATGAATGAGATGCGTTCGAAATTGTGGACCATTCAGCAGCGTTGCTTCCAAATAGTAGAATACTGGTACAGTATGTGTACGATACCAATGTTTTATTGCTGATATTATATTTAACACCTTGTACAACTCTTAACATTATCTATATTCAGGATGGAGAATCAGGATGGAGTAGCCTTCACAGGGCTTTGCATTTTGGTCATCTTGCAGTTGCAAGTATCCTCCTTCAGTCTGGTGCTTCCATTACGTTGGAGGACTGTAAGTCCCGTACACCAGTCGATCTCCTGTCTGGCCCTGTATTGCAGGTCATCAGAGATGGTTATAATTCAGGTAAACTGCATCTATTTCAAGCATGGTTGATGAAGGTCTTACTGTTCCTGTAAATTCTATGTCACTTTCTTTGTGGATAACCTTGAACTATCATTTTTCTTCAGTGGCTACCGAGGTGTTTAGTTGGGGAAGTGGTGCCAATTATCAACTTGGAACTGGAAATACTCACATACAAAAGCTACCTTGTAAAGTTGATGCACTTCATGGCTCTTTTGTTAAATTAGTCTCTGCTGCTAAGTTTCATAGTGCAGCAGTTAGTGCTGGTGGAGAAGTCTACACGTGGGGATTTGGAAGAGGGGGCCGCCTTGGGCATCCTGAATTTGATATCCACAGGTACAGTGTAAAGAATTTGACTTTGATTTCCACAGGCATAATAATAATAATAATAATAATGCTTGAACTTCTGAAAATGACATCATCTTTTCTTGTTGTGTTCTTTCAGTTTATTGTGATTTCTGTGGAAGTTATGTGAATCAACAATCAGGTGCATTTTATTTTATTGTTTTCAGTGGCCAAGCTGCAGTTATCACTCCCCGTCAGGTGACTTCTGGTTTAGGATCCCGCCGGGTGAAGGCAATTGCAGCTGCTAAACACCACACTGTTCTTGCTACGGAGGGTGGGGAAGTTTTTACCTGGGGTTCCAATAGAGGTAATAATTATTTGTGTTCTTTTAGAGTTTTCTAGGCAACTGATCTGATTTCAACTCTCAACTCCGTGGAACCATTTAATTCTAAATCACATACTTACCCTTTATGTAATGGAATGGATGGGGAATATTTTAAATTATCAAACCGTAGTTGATAGGGTTTTGGTTTTAAGTATTCAAATTAGTGAATGAGGAAAAATGGTATTTTTCTTATGGCATTTTGCTGTTTTTTCACTCTGAAGTATTTATCTCTATGATCTTATTTTCTCCAGAGGGTCAGCTTGGGTACACTGTGGACACTCAACCCACTCCTCGTAGGGTAAGTTCCCTTAGGTCAAGGATTGTTGCTGTTGCTGCAGCAAACAAACACACTGCTGTAGTGTCTGATTCTGGTGAAGTTTTCACTTGGGGTTGCAATAGAGAGGGTCAACTTGGGTATGGAACCTCTAACTCAGCATCCAATTACACTCCAAGAGCTGTTGAGTACTTGAAAGGCAAAGTTTTGACAGGAGTTTCAGTGGCAAAATACCACACTATTGTATTGGGGGCTGGTGGAGAGGTAGCGTTGAGTTGAATTGGATCATTTCTTATGTGCATTTTGGTTTGCAATTCTTAACTGGAGGCAACAGCACATCATTTTTATTGTTACTTAGGATTCACAAATAACTTATCATTGTTTAATTGTAAATATTTTTGTATGGCAGGTTTATACTTGGGGTCACCGACTGGTTACACCAAGACGTGTTGTGATTGCTAGAAATTTAAAGAAAAGTGGGAATAGCCCTTGGAAATCTCATCGCTTGGAACGACTTCATGTGGCTGCTATTGCTGCTGGGATGGTGCATAGCTTGGCTCTAACAGATGATGGCACATTATTTTATTGGGCATCTGCAGATCCTGATCTTCGATGCCAACAGGTTTTATTTTTAAAAGACTTGGGGCCTGTTGATTTTTAACTCATTTCAGAACTCAGAAATGAAATATCATCTCTTATTCTCTCCCTATGTTTTACAGCTGTATTCATTGTGTGGAATCAATATCGTTAGCATTTCCACAGGAAAGTATTGGGCTGCTGTAGTTACAGCTACAGGCGATGTATACATGTGGGATGGAAAAAAGGGAAAGGATGAGCCACCAGCTGTCACTCGATTACATGGCGTGAAAAAGGCCACGTCAGTTTCAGTTGGGGAAACACATTTATTGATTGTCGGTTCCCTCTATCACCCTATCTATCCATCCAGTGATGACAAGAGTCCTCAAACACAGATTGTGCAAGTTAGGGATGAAATAGAGGAGCTCGAAGAAGATAGTATGTTCAATGATGCAGTGTCATCCGTTGTAGAGAAGGATGATTCTGGCGAAAAGTCCATACCAAGCTTAAAAGCCCTTTGTGAAAAAGCAGCTGCAGAAAGTCTGGTTGAGCCACGAAATGTTATACAAATGCTTGAAATTGCCGATTCACTTGGAGCAGAAGATCTGAGGAAGCATTGTGAGGTATGTTTTATGGCCATGGTCTTTGCAATGATTCCCGAACCTTACACAATGAGCTTCAACCTGTACCTAGATTAAATGTGATTCCAGTCTTTTAGTTCTACATGCTTTAATATGTCAAGTGACTCAAGGCTCAGCATTTGTGGCTTATCAATTTCCATGACAGGCAAAAAACATGATGAGCCTCCCCCCCCCCC